>NC_089804.1:39875584-40013084 GCF_029633855.1 Hoplias malabaricus
TCTCTCTGAGCCTGCCATTACTCTTCTTTCAAATATTAAACATCATTTCCCCACATTTTTAATTACTGTGATTACCACACGTTTACAATGTCTTTCCATTCACACAGTGCTGCCACGCTGGGATGGTGAAGACTAAATATGCTTCCTTTGAGACACGTGAAGCCACTCAGTGCATCTTTTAAAACTGCTCCTAAACCAAACAGACTGAACAGTTCAATAACTGCCCAGTGCTGTTACATTAGCTAGTGATGGACTGAGATGGAGGGCAGTCCTATTTGTTCAGAGCTGTGCTGTTGGATACAGATGGCGGTGTCATCACTGTGGATCAAACTCGTGATCTGATGATAGATCTAATGCCACTCAGGAACCCCCTTTATTTTTTATTTATTTGTTTCTTTCGTTCTTACTTTAATTTCACTAAGTTGTACAACGGAGTCATGCCCTTATACTCATCTATCCATGTTGTCATTTTTGTTTTCTCCCCAGTGCTAATACCAGCTGACCCTTCTGACCTCAGTTTGATCACCTGACGACATTCGAGGTGTTTACCTCTCACACTGAATCTAAAAACTGTGTCTGTGTGAAACAAATAATGTGAATATGCCAGCGGTGTCTGTGTGGATTTGAATGCTCCTGAATGCACTTTATGTTCCAGGTTCCAGTTCAGGTTCTGGTGAATTATTGTAACGGATGGAATTAGTTTACTTCAACTATTGTAGCGTAAAAGTACACATTTATGAGATTTACGATGATATTTATGAGTTTTGAACCCAAGTCCAGGACAAGAGAGATTGTGGGGTATGTCTGTGAGCAGCGAGGACCCTCGCTGTGTGTCATAGTACGGTCAGTGAGAGGAGGAGAGACATGTGGGAGCACTGAAGAAACACCAGAGCGAATCAGCCCGGGTCCCTGTGTACTCCTGCTGTAGTCCAGGGGGACACTAATGAAATGAAGAGAAAGTGATAAAAAGAAATTAATAATAAACTAAAATACATTCTCTAAAGGCAGCTGATGAGCAGTGGTGGGATGTGACTTTCTGCTCACTCATAAACTTTGAGGAATCACAGAGACAATGCAATAAACAAAAAATGCATCAAAATATATGATTTAACCCCTTAAGGAGCAGGGTTTTATTATTCAGCTATGAATAAATCAGCATTTGTTGACCTCATGCATGATACAGTTGATTATAACAGACACTTCAGATTCAGAACAGAAAATAGTAGAAAATCCTCTCACAAAAGACACAGTAAGTCGGTGGAGAGTTCAGATGGGGATGAATATTGCCACAGAATTCAGTGGGTAACTGGATTAAAATAATTATAACAGAAAATGAAACATATGTACGACATAAATGGAAAAATAAATCCACATGGTTATTGAATAGCATGCATAATCTTTCAATGATTCATCACCTGTAAGCTCTTATCCAGTTCAGGGTCACGGAGGGTCCAGAGCCTACCTCGAGTCATTGGGTGCGAAGTGGGAACACACCCTGGAGGGGGCGCCAGTCCTGCACAGGGCGACACACACTCACACATTTACTCACACACTCACACCTACAGACA
The DNA here is from genome assembly GCF_029633855.1 of Hoplias malabaricus. Classification (NCBI taxonomy): domain Eukaryota; kingdom Metazoa; phylum Chordata; class Actinopteri; order Characiformes; family Erythrinidae; genus Hoplias; species Hoplias malabaricus. The sequence continues at coordinate 39,877,153 of NC_089804.1, forward strand.
CTTTTGAGTCGCCAGTCCACCTACCAACGTGTGTTTTTGGACTGTGGGAGGAAACCGGAGCACCCAGAGGAAACCCACGCAGACACATGGAGAACACACCACACTCCTCACAGACAGTCACCCGGAGGAAACCCACGCAGACACAGGGAGAACACACCACACTCCTCACAGACAGTCACCCGGAGCGGGAATCGTACCCACAACCTCCAGGCCCCTGGAGCTGTGTGACTTCCAACACCTACCTGCTGCACCACCGTGCTGCCCTAAGTGCAATTCAAGTTTTCATAAATATTTATAAAAATAAATATTATCCAGTGCAGAAAATTCTGCTTTTGTCCATTTTAAGGCCATTTCCACTCTTCAAGACTTATAATAACCGCCACTTATTGGACGTAACTATTATTAAATTCTCCTCAATACATTCCACATTTATTTTAACAAGTGTCAGCTGTCAAATGCTTGATGAGGTCAAATTTAATGAGAATGGACAAAAGTAGATTTTATGACACATTAAGTCAACATAGGCTTGTTGGAATCAGCCATTATAAATCTGTATAGGTTCGACAGCTGTTATGAAGGCCATGTGTAGGTGTCACAACATGACAAATGCTGTCTGTGAGTAAAGTCTTACTGAAAAACAATAACCTGTGAGAAAATATGAAATGTGGTTTCAGTGTGTGTTTGTATTCTATGGGCTGGTATTTAGTTCCAAGTCTGTGATTGAGAAATCCCTGCAGTCCTATCTGTATATGACAGACAGGAGATTTGAGAATGTGCACCTGGTGGCTGCAGGTAACAGTGTACTCTCTCACACACACATACACACACACAATGTGTGTTACGTAAGCCTGCCGCAGAGAGATGAGAACAAAACTAGAGGCATTAAATCCTGAGTCATTGTGTGTAGGATAAAGCAGCAGGTCTGAACTCCCAAACCTGCTGCCATTCTTCTTAAGCTGAACCTGTGTTCCATTTCTTTCTCCACATTTGCCTTTCATTCCACTGTTAAAGAGGAATTCCAATGATTTCTCTAAATTTTGGAATTATTAAGTGGTTCAAATGTAAGCCTTTATACAGGGAGGACTGAGGTCATGTTGTTTATTGCACAGAAATGTACTCACACTCTTGTGTACTAAGGCGGGGCTTAGTGTGGGAACAGCAAGTACAGTAGGCCCTACATTTTACCTCCCAAAAAATGTAGTCAAGAAGTACTGTGGTGCAACAGGTAGCGGTGTTGACACATAGCCTCAGGATTTAATGGTCCTGGGTTCAGTCCTAGTGTCTGTTACTGTCTGTGAAGAGTTTGGTGTGTTCTTCTCATGTCCATGTGGAAAGATTAGACCAACCCAAATGACTGAATCCATCCATCCATTCATTGTCTGTAACCCTTATCCAATTCAGAGTCGCGGTGGGTCCAGAGCCTACCTGGAATCATTGGGAGCAAGGCAGGAATACACCCTGGAGGGGGCGCCAGTCCTTCACAGGGCAACAGACACACACATTCAAAATGACTGAATATTATTTTCAATATAATAGAGTACATTAACTTTTTCCTATGAAGGTACAACTTAGGAGAAATTGTGCAACACACGATGGTAGGTGGATTGGTAGGTGGTGTTCTCCCTGTGTCTGTGTGGGTTTCCTCCGGGTGGCTGTCTGTGAGGAGTGTGGTGTGTTCTCCCTGTGTCTGCGTGGATTTCCTCCGGGTGACTGTCTGTGAGGAGTGTGGTGTGTTCTCCCTGTGTCTGCGTGGATTTCCTCCGTGTGACTGTCTGTGAGGAGTGTGATGTGTTCTCCCTGTGTCTGCGTGGGTTTCCTCCGGGTGACTGTCTGTGAGGAGTGTGGTGTGTTCTCCCTGTGTCTGCGTGGGTTTCCTCCGGGTGACTGTCTGTGAGGAGTGTGGTGTGTTCTCCCTGTGTCTGCGTGGGTTTCCTCCGGGTGACTGTCTGTGAGGAGTGTGGTGTGTTCTCCCTGTGTCTGCGGGGGTTTCCTCCGGGCGCTCTGGTTTCCTCCCACAGTCCAAAAACACACGTTGGTAGGTGGATTGGCGACTCAAAAGTGTCCGTAGGTGTGAGTGTGTGAGTGAATGTGTGTCTGTGTTGCCCTGTGAAGGACTGGCGTTCCCTCCAGGGTGTGTTCCTACCTTGCACCCAATGATTCCAGGTAAGATCCAGGTAGATAAATGAATGAATGATTCTCTCTTTAATGTGTATCTTGTACAGATAGCTTTTTCCTTTGTTTTATTCTCTCACACCAGTGTAGCCTTGACCGAATGATGCTTTCGATAAATAAAAGATGGCCAGTGTTTCTGGGGTTTTTAGTATCTATTGCAACCTCAAAGAATTTTTATGAACAATATAATACAGTTTAATATAGTCAGTTGAATGAATGATTTGCACTTGAGAGTGTCTTTTAAAGATCTACCCTTCAGTAATATTTAATCCTTATTTTTTTTTAGGGAACGCTGTAACAGGTTTATTCCTCCAGGGCCAAACTAATGAAAGCTCCTAAGACCATATTTCTATTTGTCATTATTTGGCTGAATATTTAAGATTACAATTTAATAATTTAATAACAAGCGTGAATGAAGGTAAGCTGGTTTAGGAAATGTTTCCAAATCTTTATAAGCTGCACCCTTAGAATTTTATAGAAGGAAATGGTGGGATGCAAGTTTTGTAATGAGTCTTGATCTCCCCCTCGTGGCCAAACACATATAAACGTCACACAGAAATATGGGGCTAATGGAATAAAAATAGTCTTTATCCTGACTTTTTTAATAAGTTTTAATACAGTTTTAAATTTACAGAATATAAGAGAAAATAGTGTTAATTTACCGCAGCATAATACACCATAACATCAGAGTAAAATGCAATAAATGCAGTAAAATAATAAAAAAAAGTAGCAAAGCAGATTTAAATGCAGTCATTAACATAGACAGAATATTTTAATTGATACTCATGAACAAAGCATGCATTGTTAATGGCACACTAACAACTCTGTACAATAAAAGCCTGGATAGTGTTGGGGAAAACACAATGTAACAGCTGCGTTGAACGCTGGACACTGGGCAAAGTCCCAGCTTCCCCAAGGCACAGAGCCATTCATAGACGTATTGAGGCGATAATGTTTGGAAGCATACAGACTTTGCAGCATTAAACTAGTGATAAATCATAGTCTTCATTCTGCATCATTAATATGTGCAATTTAAAGACCTGTATGTAATGAACTCCCACGATGTATGTATTGGCCTCATTGTTAAACCATCATCATAACATTCTGAATATGTTTAATCAAATAACTTACATAACATACAATCTCAGATAACCTCACCTCAGATATAACACAAAACAAACAACAACAATACATTATACAGTGTAACAAACACTAGACAATCTGTGCGTTTTATTTGTGTCGACAATACAAAACAATCCCTTTATTTTAAATTAAATTCAAATTGATACGCGCTGTCGTTCTTGTCCACATCGTTATAATCTGACAATAAACGTGATGTTAAACATCAACGCTAGTGTCTGACCAATAGGAAGATTTTGTCACTATTCCAGAAACATACCTTTTAATGTTATATTATTTTAATTGGAAAAAACGTGGCTAATTAAGTCTTTAAGATGTAAGCAAAGTTATTCAGAATGGTTTCATGTCTGATTTGTTTTGGAAAGGGTTCCAGATTCAGAATTTTTCACTGTGGAGGTGATGGGAACAAGACGTCTGAAGATTCTAATGACACTAAAGGCCGCTGTGCAGAAAGTCATTAGATTAAATGTTTACAAACTCACTTTCTGATCCCTGAGACATTTACCACTCAAGCGTTTATCATTATCAACCTTGTCTATATGAGCTGAGCAGAACACAAGTTATTTTTAGATTTTAAAAATAGTTTTGTCTCAAAAAAATAAACCTAATTTACATTAATACACTCCAAATGACTTTGTTTACATCCCAGAGACGTGTCCCTCTTTAAACAGAGTTTCATTGCCTGATATGTTCAATTATAAATTATATGGTCCAATTTGATTGTAAGGTGTCATTAGTCATTTACTAAATATGTAGGACGAGTAGGAAGCTTCCATTCATAATTCAGCTTTGTCAAACTCTGCTTGTAAACTTTTCAAACTCTTGTTTATATCAGAACTCGTACTGGTTAGCATTGCTCTGAGAAGACAGGGAGAAGCCTCATGTCGATTAAGAAAGAGCAAGACCAGACATACAGATGATTCAATTACAGGTTATAAACTATCCCAATGTAATTTATATGTTTTAATGCATTTCAAATAACCTACCAATATTTTTAGATTCAAGTTCAGCAGTTCATTCCAGTTCATAAACCCATAGAAGCTTATTAACATTTCCCACTGCTGTCGTTTTATGAGAAGTAAACCTAAATAATGGAAATACTCGAGAAGAAACACTGAATATTAAGATTTCAATGTGGCCTTTGACCATTTTACTTATGTGTAAAACAATATATTCAGCTCCTGAAACAGGGCATCTCTTGTGCGGTCGTTTACATTAAGGCATCCCCATGTCAAAGATTTAACAAATTGTATTTGTGACTAAACTTGTGTTTCTATGTTGCTCCTTAAAGAACATAAACGGATTTCTGGACTTCATGTGCAGTGGGCTGTTGGGAAATGTAGTCCAGTCATCAGCGGACTATGGGCAGGGCGATGAAGAGTAGTAGTTTGAGTTGTGCGTCATGTAAGATTAAAGCCTATTTTGCTATTCAGAAGCGGAAGCAGTCAGTAGCTTCTTCTGGGTTGTCAAAGTCGACTCCTTCACACAAGGTTTCCTACAAAACATCAAACACACAAAGAAAGCAACAATCAAACTCTAAAAATAAAGAAACAAATACCTCCAGAGATAAAATATACACTGTATGGCCAAAGATTTCTTTCTTAAATTAGGAGAATAAAGGGAGTTTCCCCTTTGCTACAGTATCAGTTTTTACTTTTCTGGGAAGGCTTTACACTACATGTTAGGGCATTCTTCTGAGGATTTGATGGCATTCAGCCATGTGAATATTAGTGAGGTCAGGTTGTGATATTGGTTTATTAGTTTTGGATCAGAGGACCACTCCAGGTCATCTTTTTTCATTAAATATTACACTGTTTCACATCCCATTGTGAAGGGGCCTTACCCCCTCTAGCTGTGTGTGCACAGATTAATCTCTGTGTCCACATTATGTGCACCTTATAGTTAAAAACCTCTGGGCATAAAGTGTAAAAAAATAAATACATTTAAGCCAAGTTAAATTTTCAGATCTGTGACTGCCTTTTAATTTCTTGCACAGCAAAAGCAATTCAGTAAAAATCATTTTGGGCTTTTCATGCTTTTAAAACAAGGTCAAATGAACTGAAAACAAAATCAGTGCACAGGCAGCTATACAGCACAGTCCAGCAGTCAATCTATGCTTGTTTTGTGTCTTTAGATTGCATTAAAATTATTGTCACTGTCAGCACACTTAGTCAAAAATGGTAACTTTAGAAAAGAAATATGAAAACAAATTTAATAAGTAATGGAAGGACACTTAATATTATATGACTAATTTTAGAACAGATATGTTGGTCAGTCATATATATATATATATATAAACAAAAGAAGACATTTGTAGATTACAGCGATGACATTCATTCATTATCTGTAACCCTTATCCAGTTGAGGGTCACGGTGGGTCCAGAGCCTACCTGGAATCATTGGGCTCAATACACCCTGGAGGGGGCGCCAGTACTTCACACATATTCACTCACACCTATGGACACTTTTGAGTTGCCAATCCACCTACCAATGTGTGTTTTTGGACTATGGGAGGAAACCGGAGCACCCGGAGGAAACCCACGCAGACACAGAGAAGACACCACACTCCTCACAGACAGTCACCCGGAGGAAACCCACGTGGACACAGGGGGAACACACCTCACAGAGAGTCACCTGGAGTGGGACTTGAACCCACAACTTCCAGGTCCCTGGAGCTGTGTGACTGCGACACTAACCTGCTGCACCACTGTGCCACCCACAGCGATGATATGTTGTAGTTTAATGTCTCCTTTAAATTGTGAATATTTTAGTATTTTTGTGTGAGGACAATATTGGAATCCCAGCACTTTTATTATAGGCTTCCACTAATTAAGTACATGACGTACTATAACCTTTTAAGTTTTACCCAAAACAAGATTGTTACATCTGGACCGTGCTGTAGTTCAGTCACTCATTCATTAGCACAGAAATATTCTTAAGCTCATTAACTACCAAATTTACAGATAACTGTGATTGAATTTACCAAATAAAGAGTAGAAAGGAAACCCAAGGGTATAGAACAGGCTTTTTTTTAATTAAAAATCACATTTCAGAATGAGCAGTGAAAAAATAAAAATAAACGCAAAACAAACCCCATGTATTGATTTTGTAGTTCCACTAAAGAAAGAATACAGTACACAGGTTTAGTGAAGACTTCACACAAGTGGGAAACTATATAGAAAGTTATGACAAAGATAGAACACCGCCCCCCCCCTTAAATACACACACAAATAAATAAATAAATAAAAGGTTGTACATTAAATGTCATCATCTATCAGTGGAATATACTCACAGACAACTGCCTGCTACCCGGGGCTGTGAAGGAAGATAGAGAGGAAGACAAAACATGGAGGGAATGAGGGATGGAGAGAGAGAGAGAGAAAGAAATGGAGAGGAATACAGAGGTGATGTAGTCACACAGCCAGGCAAACCAATTAACAGAGACTAACACAATGCCAATGTACAGTGCAAAAGACCACTCCTGATTTGTTTCATTTGCATTCAAAATACCCATTAGGTACATGTTCGTTTCAATGAAAAATAGATCATTTGTTCCGAATGATTTTTGAACTCTGACTTTTGCACCATTCTGTTTATGAACTGTGATTATAAATGCACTACTAAACACAGAGGCACAACAAGACAGTAAGCACATGTATGGTATTATATATGCAATTAACTCACCCATGATTAACTCACAATCTTTTACATCAGGGGTACGTAAACTAATCCAACCAAGTTAACAAGGCTATCTCCACTATGTGACTTTACTTTTCCATTTAGATTCAATTTAGATTTGGATCCAACTTGTTCTAGTACAGATTTTCTTCTAGTGTCTTCTCCTGTAACAAACATATTGTGATTTTAAGATTGATATTAGCTTGGAATTTACTGTATTTTATATATAATACAATAAATTCCAAGCTAATATCAATCTTAAAATGTGCCTAAATTTCATTTAAAATGTGATTGTGCTTAGAATTTTTAAATATTTAGAGGAGCATGTTCTAAATGGGGTGAATGTAACAGCTTTAGTTCCTTGTGAAACAATACATTGTTCTTCTATCGTCTCCTAACTAACATCTTTTTTTAAGGAACTAAGCAATTATCAAACCCTTCATGAAATGAGGTAAGTGCTAGAGCAGAGAAATGTTAAAATGGTGCAGCATTAGGACTGAGAACAACCACAATAACCTGAAATCAACACATATCTGCAGTCTGAAGTTCTACAACCTCACAGTGGAGTTACATGGTGAACTGAGGTAATGGAAGTTTATAATCACAGCTATAAAGTTTATAGCAGGTCCAAAAATAGACAACAGTGCTTTGGAGACAGATACGCAGGTCAGCATATCTGTAAACGCAAACCAGACCAGCCTATTGTTTTGTTCAGCAGTTGTTGCCATTTTAAAGATTTTTAAAAGTGTTTAAAAATGAAACTCAAGTAAATACACACCCTATCGAGGATGATGTAATAACATAATGTAATCATTGAAGCCTGCAGTTTGTAAAATGTTGGCTGGCAGCTTCTACAATTTGTTTGTTACATTATCCTCATAGTTTTAAGGAAATCTAAAGAGAAGCTAACTGCAGGCATGTAGTCCTGGCCCCTGTAGTGTAGGGGAGAAACTATGTAACATAAAAAGCATTGTTTAGAACTTATTTGGAAACTAATATGTGCATAAATTTTGCGAAGAGCCTTGCAAGCTATGAGGTCTTTGATTTGTAATTGTGTGCACGAGGCCTGTAGAGCATGTGATAGCACAACCAAACACACACACGTGATACATAGCTCACAATGACAGTAAAATTAAATACACTGTATGAGGACAAGCCTGAGGAACCAATAAAATGAGACCAGCAAATCATACCAAGAACATCTCGAGACAGATCATGCCATTAGCAAAACTAACACCACAGGACAATAAGTGCAGGGAGAGGTCAACAGACCTAGGGTGGTGTGAGTCATGAAGAGGAGGGAAGTGGGAATTGAAACAGGACCAATTTGTTTTGGGTTAGTGTGCCAGTAACAGCAAGGCAACCTCAGACACTAACTTGGCTTTGTAGCAGTGCCCCCTCAGGTGTGTTGGGAAAGTGCAATGCAGAAGGGGATGGCACCAGAGGAAGCCAGGGGCGGTTCCCTGCGCTGTACAGACGCGGCCGTTTGACCTGGTCGTGACTGGACAGAGGGGTGTAACTATTCCGCCGCAGCAGCAGAGGGACTGGGCCAATCCCAGCTTTACCCTGGTTCAAGACGTGAGAAAACGTGAGAGTTACAGTGAAAAAGAGGGCGTGAAAGAAAGAGGAGAGAGCCAGGTGTACGGAAGTGTAATATGAAATAGGGATTCATATGGTTTCAATATGTAGGCCATTACACAACGTTTCAGAGGAGTTGGGAACAAGCCTAAGAATAATCCTCAGAGGTGATAAAAGAAAAAGAGTTTTCTTGTGGTTTTAGGCAATCATTCATGTAAAATTTTGATGCTTCCTTTGGAGTTTCACAAGGTTCCATTTTAGGACTTTTACTTTTCTGAGTGTGCGGCTTCTTAATTATACATATGCTGCTGATTTGAAATTAAAAATTTCTATTGTTTAAACGGGCTTTATAAATATTGTATTATTATTATTGCTTTGAAGAGCCCAAGAAGCATTTGGAAAAATAATAAAGGATAAGTGAATGATGTATAATCTTCATGTCAAATATACTGCTCTTCATCTGCATGAGAGACATAAGCACGAAGCAACATTTCATGAACTGTATGATACAATTGATCACACATTTTAAAGTCAGAAACCTGACCTGAAAAACTTAATACACCTGGTCCACAGAGAGGAAGAAACATACAGACTGAGAGAGAAAATAGAAAACGATAGAGACAGAGACTTATCTTCCTTTAACATTCAGGGCCAAAAATAAAAGACTGTCAATTATACAACCTGGCTTCAGACCTCCTACGTACATAATATTTCAACTAATGATCAACTAAAACCCCAAAATAACACCACAAGAACTACACATTAGGAAAGTGTAGTGTACACAAACACAAATTATGGAGTGAGCAGTCGAAATATGAGAGAAAAACCGTGGAGAGAAGCATTCCATGTGGGTTACCACTGGAAAACACCAGAAATAAGTGTGTGAAACACTAAGAGAACAAACAAGGTCAACAAAGACCAACTACAGAATTTCTCAACACAGCAGAGAGCAGAAATCTCACTCGGATTCTGGAAAAACAGAGCAAACTGAAAATGTTCTGTTTTAATCAAACGTGACAGTAGTTTGATTAAACAACAGAGATGCCAAACACAAAACTGTGCTGTGATGAAAATGCGATTCAAAGTCAAACGCCGAAAGGATCCAAGCCAGGGAGAAACAGCACACATACTTACTGTGCTTCAAACAAGCCTCCTGACCAATCAGAGTCAAAATATTTAAGCCCTACATTTTCAGTCTTATCAAATGGTCACCAAGGACAGTTCTGTTACAGAAATCCTGTACTGAACAGAGGTTTGCTGAAACAATCCAGAGAAATTTGACTTACAAGTGGCCTGTCACGGTGTGTATTCACTGCTTCCACATTCAGGTAAAACAGCTCCACTTTACAACCTGGAGAAGACACACATTAAGAAATAAAGAAAAGAAACAACTAGGTAAATGACTATCATTAAAACATATCAGCACCAGATTTTTGTTTGTTGATAACAAAGACATATTAGCAAAACAGAAGCACACATTTTCTCACAATTTTATTCTAGGAAATTAAATAATTTAAATACATATTTACAAATTAAAATGCATATTAGCTAATAGTGCTGTTTAAATCATCTTTTTCATTTACACAGTTCTTGTCTTAGAATCTGTTCTTTGGGTCAAAACCTTAATAATTATCGAACCTAATAAAATAAGGGGATAAATTTAAATGAAATTTTTAGAGTTGTCCTACCGTAGGCAACAGGAGTAAGCTTCAGAACAGTATGGAGAGGGCACTTTATGTAAGGGAGGTCATCTATGAGGTGAAAAGTGAGCAATATGAAAGTAACAATATAAACAAAACTGCCATATATTCCCGTGGCTAGAAAAATATAACTCACCAATGTAGTAAAACATAAAAAAAAAACCACCACTTGAGCTAGTGATTTTTTTTTTTTTATCATCATGAACTTTGTTTTCAAAGGATGTAAAAGTAAAAAGATTGCATTGATGACAATACAGTGATCCCTCGTGTTTCGCGGGGGATGCGTTCAAAGACCAACCGCGAAATAACGTATTTCCGAAGTAGAGGAAAGATATATTTTTTATGTATTTAACTATGACTATTTGGACTATTAAGTCCGACTATTTGGACTTTTAAACCCCTCCCTGTTACTGTTAACAACCCACCCTTTGCATTAAACAGTTATTCTATAATGTTTTTCAGCTGGAACTACGTGATATCCCACCAGTTTCTTTAATAGAGTCATTCCTAAGCTGTGATTTAGCGTCAGTAAATTTCACTCGGATGTGGACATGAACAATACATGTATCTACTGTACGTAAGAAATACTTGTAAATGATATATTTTGTCACCTACAGGCCCAGTCTCATACATGTAAATAATAATTAAAAAAACTAATACTTTTGGCTATTCATCCTTCACGTATTTCCTAGATTTTCCCTCAATAGCCGCGATATAGCGGCCATAAGCCCCCCTTAAAGAAACCCGCGAAGTAGCGAATCCGCGAAAGATGAACCGCGAAGTAGCAAGGGATTACTGTACTTTTATTCATATGCGTTTTATACATACACACACCTGCACTCTTGTCAAGGAAATAAGCCAGAAGACATCTCATGACGGCTTGGTGACAGATGACCAGCACGTTGCCCTGTCTCTCCAGCTCCATAATGACCGGCTCTAAACGCTGTACCAGGTCCTGATAAGACTGCAGCAGAATGAAGCAAACACACAGATTTTGAACCGTTATAGGTTGACTTCAGCTTTACAGGTTAACGTTGATCATATATGTAAACGTGTATAGAGAGTCACCTCTCCTCCTGGGTATCTGTAATGATATTTATCCTGGTCCCGCAGAGCATATTCTTCTGGAAATGTGCTCTGAATCATCTCGTAGCTCATCTCCTCACACACACCCTGAAATACAAAGAATCTATAGTAATAATACCTGTTAAAATGAACAGGAGCATTGTGATGCAGTGTAAGATATGCCTAAAGACATCTACTCTATTTTTTAGTTAAAGCCTAATAATAACCTCCAAATGTCACTTAATCAAACTTAAATAAACTCATATGGACACCATGTATGAAAGGGTTACAAAGAATTTCAACCAGTATACTGGAAGAATCGGTATAACCCATAACTATCTGAGTGAAGGTACTTACAGCATCAATCTCATTCAGGATCTTCCACTGTTCGTAGGGCACTCCCAGAGCCTCTGCTGTCTGGATAGTTCTCCTCAGCTGACTGGTCCACACCTTCAGATCTGACAGACCATGCTCCTCAATAAAGCAACGCAGAGCTGCAGCAAACTAAGCCAAAAAGAGCAAGGGAGGTATTAAATTGCTTTTCCGCTGGCTGGAAAACTACAAGGATAGCATATTGCATACATAAGAAGCTGAAAGAAATGGAAAATGTGTTCAGACTTTTTTTAATTACCTTGATAAAAATAAATGAATAAAAATCAAGGAAAACGAATTACCGCTGCTTTGTTAATGTGATCAACAAATGACCATATCACAGTAAACAGTGGTAACAGTAAATAGGTCAATAATCGGTGTGTTGGATGTATTAGATGTTAGGTAATTGTTGGTTGCAGCATGTGTTGCACCATTTAATTTAACAATTAGCAATGCATCTGCATTAAAAAAAGCATTGACCATATCATTAAAAACAAAACCAAACAAAACTAAGAAATGGTGAGTGAAAGAGACAATGGGTAATGGAGGCATTCATTCATTCATTGTCTGTAACCCTTATCCAGTTCAGGGTCGTGGTGGGTCCTGAGCCTACCCGGAATCACTGGGCACAAGGCAGAAACACACCCTGAAGGGGGCATAATGGAGGCATTCACAGCGTAAACAGATTCCAATTCATAATCAAACTACCACAAAACGTTCAGACTAATGCAATTTGGATATAATAGGAACAAGAAGCCAAAACAACATTTGTGGAAAAAATAAATAAATAAAAAAAAACACTCGCCACTATAAAAGACCTCAAAAATCTAATTCAGAGTAACAAAAACTCCAAGCCATCTGAAAGTGCACACACCAGCAACGTCTTAATTTGCCGAGAGCATTTTAATAACTTTGAATTATGCCTTCATTAACCATGCCCAAGCAGAAAGTGAAAACATCCACACTCCCTCGAGCAACGGCCTAGATACTCAGTTAGTGGTTATTCAACTATCTACTCCGATACCACACCCTGCTCTTCTGGTGCAAACCTGTTTTCCACGAGGAGAGAGCTCTGCGTCTCCTCCTATGCGGCCCTGCACATTGTGGTCACTCTCTCCATGACGACACAGGTAGATGGAGTGAGAGTGAACGTGGATGTTCATGAGGTAGTAGACAATCTTGCTCTGGATGTAGTCCTGCACTCGGTTCACTAGGAAACGACGGCCCACATTCATCACCTGAATGAAGGATAGGTCTCTAAAAGCGAACAAGATTAGTCACGGTGTTTCCACGTTGAAACATCTTAAAACAAACGTAATTAATTGGGGAATTACACCATTAATTAGTAATTACGTTGTAAACGGAATGTACAACAACTTGACATACTTGTCATAGTCCTCAGGGTCAAGGGGCTGGTAGGTGACTTTGTAGCACTCAATTCGTTTCAAAAAGTCATCCATCACTCTCTCTCTGTGTGCTTCTGGGTAATCAGGACTTGACACCTTCACTTCCTGTACACAGAGACACTGATAAGCTGCACACACTGAGAGGAAATTCGTACAAGTTGGACAGCAAATATTAGGCATGTAGTCTGAGTTAACCATAAGGTATCACCAGAAGTACATTCAAACTTTATCCATCTATCAAAACGTAAACCTAACTATCTTTAAAATCATTGAAATGTTGTTTTGTGAAGTTGATCAGCATGTGGAGCTTTCGCTGTGCTACTGTGTTTTCTATCTCTATAACAATATAATTTTGGAGCATCTCTCTCTGGAGCTTTTTAACTTACCAAAATATTGGCAGCAATAACATCTGGGTCATCACAGACTGACTCCACAAAAAACACCTGAACAATTAAACAGAGCACAGCTCAATAACCCACACAATTAAACTCATTCCAGCTTTAAAACACTTAATTTGGAGGTGTACAGAACCTTGAAGCTATTCTCCTTCACAAAGTCCAAAATGAGATCGCGCCTTTCCCTGGTTGTGTTTGTAGCATCAAATACCTTCACCAAATAAATAAATAAAAAAAACTCCATTAAAAAGCAAAGTCAATGATTAATTTTGTTACTGAGCATTGTTTATGACGAAAATGATGTAATATTTTACAGAATATTTTATATTAATTGGCCATGGACACTCCCTGTGGGGTCAACAAATCATGTCTGCTAGCCTCTCAATTTACAAGTTTATAAAAAAAGATGAAAGATGCTATATATGTGAAACTTATTATTATTAGTAGTATATTCATAGTAGTAGCATTAGCAACATATTATAAGAAGAGCTATGCTACTATTATTCATTCAAATCATTAATATTGAAAATATACTGAGGCTACATGCTTACAGCAATCTGTCCTCCCTCTTCATTTAAATAGGTCTTCACATCTTGAAGGGCAACCAAAGCACAATGCCTGCAAAAGCACATAAAGAAATATCAATATTGATATTTAAATGTGTTCAGTTAGAGAAAAATAGGCTGTGGTGTAAAGAACTAAGAAAAGTGTATATAACAGATATGTTGGCTATTTCTGGACACTACTTCTGCACTGTGATCTGGATGAGAGTTCTGTGGTAAGTGCTGTGGTGAGCTCTAATGCTCCCTTTTGCTCCAAGCGGACAGGCATTTGGTGTAGATTTAGGGCTGAAATAGATCACAACCAGCTTCTGTCCTTCTCTAAGAAAGCACATAGAGATTTTAAAGATACCTTTCTTTGATTTTCTGAGGGTCAAACAAGGTTTGAATTTACAATATGTTCATAAACAGTCAGTTAAAAGTGACATTTTCTATGATTCTATTGCAGCTTTAAAATGAGGGAAAGTGGGGATTATCTCTGACATCAGCGGATCAGCTTTGAAGTAATTCTCAAAACAACACGAAAAAACGCAATGTGGTGCAGTCATCATTTCATCTGCCCAGTTTGGAGTCTCCACTGATAAAATGCGCTGGACTCCATTCTACATGGACTGGCCTAAGGGTTGCCTACATCCATTCATCCAATATTTCTTCCGAAATGAAGGTTATTAAAAGGGAGGTTTACCCCCTTTATACTTTAAAAGCTGAATGTCATCAAATCTTCACAGAAATGTTCCAACTTGTCCAAAGCCTTCCAAGAAAAGCAGAAACTGTTAATGTATTAGAGAGGTCTGGTCACAAACATCACTCCAACAAATCCCAAAGGTTCAGAACTGTGCCTCACATCACTCCAGAGAATACAGTTCACAGTCCTGTGACTGGGGAACGTTATAACCCTCTTGGCAACAGATTGTGGCATTGGCTGTGGTAACATTAAACTCATGAACCACAGGACTTTGTGTTTTCTATGGTGAATTTACACAACTGCACAATTTACAATCTTCTCCTTGATGAACGCACTCAATACTGAAGCCTACAACCCTTTGGACATAACGCAGACTGGAAACTTGTGTTTGAGTGAGAGAGCTTAATATATTGTAAAAGTGGTATTAATGCAATTGATTACTATTACATTACTAAACACATAATTACATTGCTGCAGGGAAGCAGACGCTACAGCAATGAAACTAACATCATTGTCCACTAACACATGAGTCAGTTTGACACCCAAGACAGCTTGTAAACATTATTAAAAAGCTACAGATGTGTCAGCACTGAGCAAGGGGACAATACTAAACTAAACACAGCCTTCTGTTTTCAAAGTATTCTTTTTGACTATCATATGTATTTTAATGGGCGGCACGGTGATGCAGCAGGCAGTGTCGCAGTCACACGGCTCCAGGGACCTGGAGGTTGTGGGTTCGATTCCCGCTCCGGGTGACTGTCTTTGAGGAGTGTGGTGTGTTCTCCCTGTGTCTGCGTGGGTTTCCTCCGGGTGACTGTCTGTGAGGAGTGTGGTGTGTTCTCCCTGTGTCTGCGTGGGTTTCCTCCGGGTGACTGTCTGTGAGGAGTGTGGTGTGTTCTCCCTGTGTCTGCGGGGGTTTCCTCCGGGTGACTGTCTGTGAGGAGTGTGGTGTGTTCTCCCTGTGTCTGCGTGGGTTTCCTCCGGGTGACTGTCTGTGAGGAGTGTGGTGTGTTCTCCCTGTGTCTGCGTGGGTTTCCTCCGGGTGACTGTCTGTGAGGAGTGTGGTGTGTTCTCCCTGTGTCTGCGTGGGTTTCCTCCGGGTGACTGTCTGTGAGGAGTGTGGTGTGTTCTCCCTGTGTCTGCGTGGGTTTCCTCCGGGTGACTGTCTGTGAGGAGTGTGGTGTGTTCTCCCTGTGTCTGCGTTGGGTTTCCTCTGGGTGACTGTGAGGAGTGTGGTGTGTTCTCCCTGTGTCTGCGGGGGTTTCCTCCGGGTGACTGTCAGGGAGAACACACCACACTCCTCACAGTGTCCGCATGGGTTTCCTCCGGGTGCTCCGATTTCCTCCCACAGTTCAAAAACACACGTTGTTAGGTGGATTGGTGACTCAAAAGTGTCCGTAGGTGTGAGTGAATGTGCGAGTGTGTGCGTGTTGCTCTGTGAAGGACTGGCGCCCCCTCCAGGATGTATTCCCGCCTTGTACCCAATGATACCAGGTAGGCTCTGGACCCACCGTGACCCTGAACTGGATAAGGGTTACAGATAATGAATGGATGGATGGATATGTATTAATGGTTAATGGGCATATCTACTCAATTTTGAGCAAACTGTTAAAGAAAGCTGATTTTGCTTTATTAATTATACATTTATTTCTTTATGTTTATGGACAATTTAGCAAAAATGTAATGTAATAAATTGTGAAAAACACGATTCCACTAAAACTTAACTTAGGTGATCAAAATCTTTAAAAGTAACAGATGGAACTAGAGTCACAGAGACATTTGTCGAATCATTATATTAGTCAAATGAAACATATACAGGGTGAGACGTACTTATCTGTAGATTTCAGGTGTTTCAAGAATTCTACATATAAATGTAATAAATATCTGTGAAAAAAAATATATGAATATTTAAGAACATCACACAGCAAAGACTGTACTCACTTCCTAATTCTCATAGCCTCTTCATTGTCATGTCTAAAGAAGTCATAAGATTTGTAGGATCGGACCGCCTCCCTCCTGTAGACCCCCAAGTTAAACACTGTAAATGAACACAATGGAACATTATCAAAAAGCCTAAAAAATGTTTGCTGATAACTTGTATCAAAAGAGACAGAAGAACAAGGAAAGAGCAAGTAAGTCCTCTAGTTATCCAGAGCTCTGACTTCCACTAAGGTGATTAAAAATGCTGAAAGGCTTGTTTTGTGGGTCACAGAATACCTGAGAGGACTGAAGTTCGAAATGTTTAGATTACTTACACATCCACATGAGGCAAGCTCTACCTTTCTGTTAAACATCAATGTCATCATTTAGAACGTAAAAAAGAATTCAAAAGGAGTTTGGGATCCTCGGTAGAAATATATCAAACACTAACTGTATCAAACAAAACATTAAGTACTTCAGAGTTACAGAAGAGCATCTGAAGAAGCACACAGTTACAAACATTATCAAAACATTAACAATATGACATCAAACAGTCTGAGTGTGTATTATTTCAGGACAGATCTGTTTGATTCTGTTTTCCCTCCAAATATCTACAAAGTCCCATCCCAATGCCAATACCTTCTGATGCCCAGAGCTTAAGGACAGGTTTTGGCACTGGAAAAGATGGAAAGTTATTGTGCCACCACTAGCTTATTCTTCACTGCACCTTTTGTTGGAACTCCAATCCAGTTGAGATAGCGTGTCAGCTTCTTGGACATGTAGGTCTTGCCTCTCGCAGGAAGGCCAATCATGACGATCAGAGTTGGGGAATTGGTCATGTAGGATGCCCATGCTAAAGTGGTACAGACAAATACAAGTGTGTGTAAAGACGAAAACAGGTTCAAACACAATACATTTAGAGTCTGCTTTATCAGAAACACCTAATGGCCACCTACTGAGATCAATGTACCTTACAGATGTAGAAAAACAGACTGCATAGTTTGTGAGCTGCCTTCTACTCCATTTGTCATTAGCTGGTATATTTTTTGGTTCATGGATCATTCTTAAAACTGATGCTGACGTGGATGAGTTATTTACACCAGTTATAATCTCCATGTGGTCCACCAAAAAGTTACAAAACGTTGTGCATCACCAGATGGCACACCAGCAAAGTGGACTTGCAAGGCAGGTGTTTCTAATAAAGTGGACAGTTTATTAGAACAGATAGAGCGGACACAGTCAGTAAATATAATTTCTCATCAGAAGAGTACCTGTAACATAACCATACCTAACGGACATAATTAAATACCCCCTATATTCTCAAACATGACCTGTTCTGTAATCAGATGCCTTTTTTGTTGATCAGTGTATTTAACAGAGTGCGAGTAATATGAGGACATTCTGTTCCAGCAAATGGTCAGCCTGAGCTGGACACTTTAGAAACCACTAAAAAAAACACAACAACATGACATGAGTCAGCACAGAACACTGCTGAGCACTTTTAACCCTTAGACATCATAACACTTAACCTGCACTGAGCAAAGCCAGATGCATTATTTCAAGACACATTATTTCATTACTGTACCCAAGACTATTCACTTAGTCTAGCTTAATAAAGCACAGCAATGCTGCCCAGATGATTCCTTTAAATATTTCATTTAATTAGTACATTACAACACATGATATATGTCCAAACTTGTCCAGAAACACATTTTTTCAAGATGAGAATCATTCACACCTGGCTTGTAACTCACCCATTCACAAACTCACATTTAACAGGCCAAACATTCTATTAAAAAGAGTGTGTCAATAATAATCAAATAGCTATTTGTGCTTCAAATCAGACTGTTTTCATCAGTGTAGCGAGGTCACCATGCCTAATGCCAAGCTTTAGCTTGAACATTATAAAGCCACCCAGCACTGGACTGAGGAGCAATGGAACTATATTCTCTGGAGCAACACTGCTTTACTCTTATTAGGAAGGTAGCGGCTGAAACTGCAGCAAAGTGGGCACAAACCCGCTGTTAATGCCCCTGACTTCAGTAAAAACTCACAATGAGTGAGAGAACTTCAGGTATGCTGGTGAACTACCCTGTGTACATGTCAGGTATACTACTGAAATTCATGTAGAAACTGATGGTATATTGCTCCATTGTTCTCCATTGCTAACACAAGGTCATTACATTTATTTTTTTACTTACAGCATTTCTTCTCGTTGGCCCTGGGCTCTGCCCTTTTGGCATCGGTGGAACTGGATAGTCCAGCGTCTCGCTGCAGACACGCAATCATGCTGCTGTTGGACATGAATCAGGGAATCTGAGCTCTATGAAAACATGGCTTCAGTTCACCTGCAGGAGGATTAGAGATGGATTTCAATAGCAATAATTTGTAGAAGAGTATGTAAAAAGGAACAATTCAAAGCACATTTCACAAAAGCTATTTCTCTGCAGTAAATATCAACCTAGTCGATTTGGGTGATCTGCCAGTATAGTATTAATATATAATACAGGCAGATCACTAAACATCTTCAGGAATCATAAAGACAGATCTATATCAATAATAGAGGGTCCGTAAAAAACAATAACAACACTATAGCAGCATACAAAGAAAAGCAACAATTATCTGATTCAATGCCAGATATTGTGTTTATTTTGTTATTGTTTTATATTTCTGCTATTTTAGATTGTATTATTATTTATTTTATTTTATTTATTTACAAGCATATATGAAAAAATATTTTGAGCTTAATACATTCCTTTAACTAATTTAATGCTTTCTGCCAACTTCCTGAATTGTTTCTTCAGTTTAACTACTGTGCCCCATTCCATCGGAATAATTAGATTTAATTAATAAACTCAGGGAATGAATAAAAACAAATTGGGAAACTTGTTATTAATAACTTGTGTTATTCAAAATGAAAATTTAAACATGCTTTCTCTTTAATATGCTTGGAAAAAGGCCAGGCAAATGTATTTACCTTTCATACAAAACGGTAATTCATAGTGCTTTACACAAACAAGGAAAACAAACCAAAAAAAAAATAACAATAAAATAATTACAAACGTTTCAAACAGTCGAATTCAGACAGACGGGTTTTCTTGCGTCATAAACCTCAAGAACCAAACCCAAGAACTCACAGGGCGGGACTTTCCAGCTCCAGACAATTGGTGGAGAGGTATGTGGCGATGAGGCGTGGACTACGCATATTCATTAATGCGCATGTGCGGAACAAAGGTGTAGTCACATTAGCCACTTTTCATCTATTATGGGTATTTGTTGTCGGAAATAGCGCCTATATATGTATTTTTGATGAACGGAGATGAGGTTTAAGAGGAATTAATCAACGATTAGAGGGGGTCTTAAAGCCTATGTATACAGTATTTATGTGTATATAAAGTGTGTGTATATATTCTTTATCACACAGCCTTAACACAAACGCATAGTCTAGATAGAAGTACGGACTACTAGGTGAGAAAGAGTCTCGTACAACCCTTCATTTAAAATATATCACTACAGTAGGATGATGAAATATCACACACTGGTTGAAAAAGCCTGAGGGAAATCAAGATTTGTTTTAAGCCGGTGTTACTTTCTTCCGCAGGTGTTCAACAGCAGCAGGAAGCTAAAGCTATAAAGAAGTAGCTAGCGATAGCTACGTCACTGGGAGATGCTGGTTCAAGTCTAAACACCGTTTCTCGTCGTTATTTTACTTCTCAACGATTCAAACTGAACGGTGAATGACGAACACTGCGCTCATATCCTCGCGTAAATACACTGGAGTCTCAGAGAATACCACAGTGAATACGGGTCGACGAGACTCACCTCTGCTGCTCTGGTCCTGTGTAATTGTCCGGTTTCAGGGCAGTGATATTGTGTTTTATTCCGGTCTCTAGCACATGACTGCGGCTCTACTGCAGAACCGGCGCTGCACTCGGTGACCTTCCACAGCAACGAACGACAAACCGCGCTAGGAGAAGGTGTGTTCCTCCGTCACGGCGCCACTACCGTATTACACCTAATAAACCAAACAGAAGGTCCATACAATACCTGATGATCCTTTATTGCTTAACATTCTCATCAGGGAGCACGGGCGATGATAGTAGGAGTGAGTAAAGCTCCTGGGTTATTAAAGCTGTCATGTGATCACCAGAAAAGCATAAGACTAAATTCATTTAAAAGTCTAAATTAAATCTAAGATGAAAGCTGTATTAAATAATGAAAAGTTTAAATTAAATCTAAAATCTGTAGTAAAGCTGTATTAAATAATGAAAAGTCTAAATTAAATCTATATATTTTAAAGCTCTATTAAATAATGAAGTCTAAATTAAATCTAAGATCAAAGCTTTATTAAATAATGAAGTCTAAATTAAATCTAAGATCAAAGCTTTATTAAATAATGAAAAGTCTAAATTAAATCTATTTTTAAAGCTCTATTAAATAACGAAAAGTCTAAATTAAATCTAAGATCTGTAGTAAAGCTGTATTACAAAGTGATAAGACTAGAGGTTGTAAAGCTGAACAGAGTAGTGATGACTTAAAGAAAGCTAAGACTTGTAGTAAAGCTGTAATGAGTAGTGGTATAAGTAAAGCCAAGACTTATAGTAAAGCTGTTTACTCAGCATGGACAGATTAGACTAGCAGACTGTGATGGACTGGCACCTTGTCAAGGGTGTGTTCCTGCCTTATGCCCTGTTATTTTGGGTAGGCTCCAGATCTAACGCTACCCTGAACTGGATAAGCAGTTACAGATAACGATTGACCGAACAAATGAATTAATAAAAAAGTTCTAAAGATCTTGTATGCAGTGAAAAGTCCTATACAAAATCTCCTCTACTTAGTAATGATATATATAATTATTCTGCTGCAAGTAAATTAGTAATAAATATTTTATATTAATAAAAGTATTAAAAATGTTGTTGTAATGGATTATAAAGTTTGAATAAGAGTTAAACGGTGTTATAGTTCTGTGTAGGAATAAGACTTGCAGTATAGCTGCTATATGTAATGTGCAGTATAGTAGGACTCAGTGATAAGGCAGATGGTAACCTTAAATGTACAGAAAATATAGACATAATTAAATCCAGCAAACAGCAGCTGGATAACACCCAGCTGGACAAGAGCTGCCTTGAGTGCAGACACCGAACATAATGGACAAGTGCTCAAATATTTAGCACTCATCAAAACCAGTTCTCAGTGGAGCTTATGCAACTCATCAGTATTTGAACAAATGCCAACGTCAGCTAGAACATGTTTAATATGAAACCAAGTGCTCCTCCAAGGAGACAAAAGCGCAATATCTCCAGTGCCCGTTCTCACTAAACAGGCAAACGTTTATTGATTTTTTTTTTCAATTTTACTGTCCATATCCTCTGAATGGATCACAAGGATATTGACTGTCATATTCATCACTTTTCTTTATAACACATTCACAAGGCACTTAGTGGCTTTCTCCTCAGTGGTATATGCCTGAAGTGGAAGAGATTCTGTGAATTCAGGGCACAGACTGGAATGCAATATCAAGTTGATTTGCGTTTGCAGCAACATTGGCAAGTGCATTAACAGCTTTCCATAACATCTAGAATCGGCTAGAGTTGTAGTATTTTCTACCAAAGTCGAACTATGTAAGGGACACTCTGGCACTTAATGTGTGCTTTCACATATTAAAGTTTAATCTATTTTCTGGAGCGTTTTAGGTTATGAAATGGAAAAATATATATAAAACATAAATTAATCTTAGTGCCTTCCAAAGCATGAGTCAAGGATCCTAGAACAGAAGACCAAGCACTGTGATTCATCAGCTTTAGGTGCATGGTAGTTTTCTCACTCAAAACAAGCTGGAATATAGCATCATGCATCTTGACAACCATGCCCATATGAAAATAATAATATGCTTATTTTTCATATGTTCACAATGCTTCTTTCAACAACTGCAGCAAGGAACCAAACATATATGTGAAAGCACTTCAAATTGAGTTGATTCTAGATGTCGGTACAAACAAGAAAAAGAGGCACAGGAATGCATATTTTTGGTCAGTAGATTTGCACAGATGTAAGAATGTATGCCTGGCCAGTGCTTCAGAAGACAGCAGGACAATGTCTCTCTGCACAGTGTGCAATAGATCGAAGTGTAGTGGTTTCACATCATGGTTTGATCTTCCAAAGCTGCATAAAGAAGAAAAAGATTGCCATTATAAAAATGTAACAGTGCACACACCGAATAGAGAAGATTCACAAGTGCCATTTACTCACTCTGATATTAAAGCCCAGCAGGTCGCTGACCACAGCAGACACCGCAGACAGGATGACCACTCGTGTAATGTTGTAGATAAGGGGGTTTACTGTCAGTCCCAAGAGACGAAATGGAGTGTCCAACTCCTAAAAGAGTGAGAGGATTGTAAAAGAGAAGACGATGATGATGAGGTTAGTGTAAAAAACATGCATTTTGTGAAACTACATTTCCAAAGTAATTAAATGACTATTAAAACTACTCTACTCAACTGACTTGAACACTACCGCTGAGAAATATATTTAAAAAAAGATAGAAATGTAAATGTAAAGACAAACTTACTTTCAGTAATTTTGTGGCCAGTTTTAGTACATTGTTGACTATGTTCAGCTCATCTTTTTTGTCTGGTTTCTTTTCCATCTTAAGATACAGGTTTATCTGGTGAAAAAATATATAAAAATAAGACCAAGCATGGTAAAACCGCCTTAAGGCTCACAGTTTCATTTTACTTAACTGTTGGTTTGTCTGCATCACTATTTTCAAGGAAATTACTGCATCTAGCTCTTCTTACCACGACTGTAGGTGTGCAGATGGGGGTGTGTGCATGACAACCAAATTGTCTTTACATTAGCATGTACACAGTCCTCCAAATGTGTTCTTATACACTGATCAGCCATAACTTCCATGTTTTTACACTCAATATGCACCAACTGTATGTGCACTTTGTAATTCTATAGTTACAGTCCATCTGTTACTCCAACCTCAAATGGTCAGGACCCCCACAATACAACCAGAGAGCAGGTAATATTTGTCTGGTGGATTATTCGCAGCACTGTTGTGACACTGGTGTGGTTGTGCTCTTTATATTATGCTGATAAGAGTGGATCAGACACAGCAGTGCTGCTACAGTTTTAATACCCTTGTGTCACGGCTGGCCTGAGAAGTGTCCATCCACCAAAAAAAGCCAATAGTGTCCTGTAGGCAGCATCCAGTGACCACTGGAAACTAAATATGCAGAGCAAAACAGGGACTGCAGTCTGTGATTCTAGAAATAGAAGTGTTCCTTTATGATCAGTGGAGCTGAGAGAATGGACAGGGAGTGTAGAAATAAGCAGATGATTGTAATGATGACTGATATAAAACAAATAATAAATCATAGATGCACTGGACTTACTGCTTCAGTGCTTTTGAGAAGTATATATCTGAGTAGAGAAATATTTTGTGGACGTATGAGTGTATGTTACCTACAAATTTAATACTTGTTCAAAAATGAGCTGTAACCTTAATTTTAATGTTAACTTTCTTATTAATCTAAATTCTTTTCATGTTCAGTTAGAGGAGCTGATACACTCTGTATGTATGCATATATATACCTGCTCAGTGAGCAGCACAGAGGCATTGCTGTATTTGTGATTGATTTCAGCCCCGAGAGTGGCTAGTCTCAGCAGAAACACTAAAAGAGCAGCACCCCACACCAGCAGCTCCCAGTTAATTCCCGAATCCAGAAATGTATGGTGACTGTGCAGCAACTACAGCCACAAAAACAGGACACACATGTCATGAACAACCAGTTTCACCATCTTAATAGCATCCACATTGCTACCACAAATGTTTAATGATACATGCAATCAAGCATCATCTCATTATTATTTAGATGGTTAAGATGGATACAAGTTTAAAATGATTCCTGTTTAATTATAAATGTATAGGATGTTTTTCAATATAAAACATAAACAGCAATTTAGCAGAATTTATATATGCACTATGAATACATATCATTCACATTATGTGCAGATGGCATTTTGATAAGAAAATTCTCTGGTGTCTTGAGGCATCTTGGATTGTTTTGCTGACCTGAGCACATATGGTGAAGGCGATGGAAAGTGCCAGAAGGAAGATGGAAGAAACAATTACATCCACCGAACGCTGCGGCCCTCGTCTCTGTGACAAAAAGGAATAAGTCTTTTTCAAACAGCTACACATTTTTCACAATTGCATTCAATACTTACTATCAATGTATTGACGAGGGAGAGGAATGTGCACATAATTAAATCAAGTGGAATAAATCATATTTCTGAACTCATTTATTATATGTATTTGAAATTATTTGTATTATTTTTTGGTGAGGAGTTTGTATGTTCTCTCTGTGTCTGCGTGGGTTTCCTCCGGGTGACTGTCTGTGAGGAGTGTGGTGTGTTCTCCCCGTGTCTGCGTGGGTTTCCTCCGGGTGACTGTCTGTGAGGAGTGTGGTGTGTTCTCCCTGTGTCTGCGTGGGTTTCCTCCGGGTGCTCCGGTTTCCTCCCACAGTCCAAAAACACATGTTGGTAGGTGTGTGTGTGTGTGAGGGAATGTGTGTGTGTTGCCCTGTGAAGGACTGGCGCCCCCTCCAGGGTGTATTCCCGCCTTGTGCCCAATGATTCCAGGTAGGCTCTGGACCCACCGCAACCCTGAACTGGATAAGCGCTTACAGATAATGAATGAATGAATGTATTATTTTTAAATACCTTGAGGAAAGATCGTAGAGACAGCCACATCTTGATGTTCTGCACTTTCTTCAGTCTAAAGTGAGGTATCCCAGATTTCTTGGCTTTCCGTGCTGATGTGATGTGGCTGAAGAGTTTAGCAAAGAGTAACCGCTGTAAAAGACATTTCATAGATGTTACAAACCTCCAAATGTTGAACATCTTGAAAAGAGATGAGGATTTTGCTTTATTCCTGCTCCATAGGTGGGTAATAATATCAGATTATTTAAGAGCTACAAAACTAAACAAGTTACAAACAAGTTTAAATAAAAACAAGTATTCACAGTTTGAATAAAACCTTACAATTTAAACAACAGTACATGTACAGCCATGTACAAACCAGTCATTCTTCATCTCAAACATACTATTCAACCTTAAAAGACGAGGAGCTTCGGAACATAAACAAACCATAGAGAACTGCAGTTCCCCATAATTGTAGATGTTGCTTACAGTAAGTAATGCCTACATTGCTTACTACATAAGCAAACTTTAGATAGCAAATATTTTAGCCCATTACGTCTGGTGTAGGGAGGATAACGCGTTAATCCGATTTAGATAGAAATATCGCAAGCAGCATCCTTACTTGTTTATAAGTTCTCTCAGCAACACACATCATGAAGAAGAAGAGACCAGTCAAACAAATTCTCTCCACAGTGGTGATGACAAAAAATGTGTATGAGCCAGAGCTGGGCTTCCCAACAGCCACAACAGCCAGTTCATGGAGTGTGATGGAGCTGAGGTGGGTCATGTCCAGCTGCTGGGCGAGACGAAAGGAGAACGGGAGCAAGGTCAGCGTGGCTGTAACCAGCCCTGCCAAAATCAGGTAGCCCATTCCCTGCTCCACAACTTTCACCTGCAAACAGGATGGTAGCAGAGAGCAATAATAAACTGTGAGCAAAAAAACAGATGAACCAGTTTTTGAACTGGTTATCAACCATTATATGCTTTGTCCGGTCAAATCTTTAGCATCTACAAATGCGGTACAGATTGAAAGTCTTGAAACGGTTTGATTTAAATTTATGACAGACTTGCCCGAGTGAGAATGATGCCAGAGATCTCTAGCACAGACATGTCAGCCTTCTTGCACTCGCCCTGCTCCCAGATGATGGCACTGACTCTGTCCTTGGAAGGATGGCAGGCTTGTAGCCATGAGAGCTGGTGCTGAGGTAAACATACAAAGACACTGTTAATACAGTTTTCTAATTTCCATCCATCCTACTCAGGTTTGTGGTGCGTCCGGAGCCTAAAGAGTTTGTCTTCATTTTAGGGTATGAGCTACAGCTTTGACATCTTTTTTTGAAATTGAACATACATGAGTAATAAGTATTACACACCTATTAATCTTAATATCCAGTCACTGTTAAAACATATATCTGGACTGGACTGACCTGTGGGAAAGCCTCCTCTTCGTCACTAGTAAGGACATTAGTTGGAGGGAGGGTGTGGTTATGAGAGTGAAGTTCCTCCTCCCCACTATCGCTGCTCGCTGAAGAAGCAGAGTCAGGACCCTGCAGAAGCTCTTCCCAGAACATGTCATCCGAGTCAGAAGCAGGTCGTGAATCCTCTGACTGCCGCAGACGCTCCACTTTCAGCGGCATCACTGTGCTGACTGCTGTTTCTGCATCATCTGCCTCCTGTTGTTGACCATACACATGTCACCAAACTATATCCAATAACTGCCTACAACTGTTTTCGTTAAGTCCTCAGTAGTTGACTAAACAGTGAAGTCATTTTACCTTTTATTTGACCATGGAACTAATGGCATTAATTCCATGTTTTTTCGAAATATATAACAACAACAACATGTTCCACAGTATGACATTATCTAAGTAAAAGCATTTCTCTGTTGTCTGGCATTAAGGCTAGTTTACTAAAATATGGCTTTATGGAGGCTGTGCTGGCAAAAATTAATCAGCGAACAATGGTATCAGTGAAAAAAAAGACTTTTAAAGGTGAGTGGAACATGTATGGCTCAAATAGGGTTTTGAGAGGGATGTACTAAGCATGTCTCCTGTATTCATGACAGGCTGACAATACACGTTCATTCTTACTGGGAGGAAACACAGTATTAAGAAACACAGCTGCAGCTTTCAACAGGAGCGCTGTTGGAGTGATATAATCCTCAGCCATCCAAATAAAAACTTGAAGAGCAGAAAGATCAAAGCCTTATAAAGATGAAAGTGGGTCAAAGGAATAATTTTCTGGCTAGTCTATTTTACTATACCATGAAAAAAAGCATGTTTGTCATTTGTAAAATGCATAAATATAACAAACATATTTAGAAAAATATAAGTGATGTCCTAGACTTAACAGTCATTTTTTCCCACTGCACTGCATAACATACTGTATCACTGTGAAGATACCTTGTTGGTTATGCCTTGATGTTGTATTGTGGGTGCAGTGGAACATGTGGTGACATTGGGAAGCCTCTTCCTGAGTCCTGGAACAAGTTTGGCCTGAGCAGGTGGTATAGGTTTGCCTCTTTCTTGTTCTGTTTCCTCACCTTCCTCTTCTTCACTGGAGAGATCCTCAGAGAGTCCATCCACAGAATGCCTTATGGAGTTCTAGGTCAAATGAGATAAAGTGTCCAGTAACTATTCATTTAATACCGATCCACATTACAATAAGAGAGAAATTTATTACCTGGCCTTTCTCAGACTTGAAGAAGTGCTGGCCCTCCTTAATGGGCCATGGTTTGAGGGCTGCTCCTCTATCTCCATGATCTCCTTTTTTACCTCCTCTAGACTTCCTCTGTCTACAGGAAAATGGCAAAGCAACCAGCAGGTATTTGATACTCAGTCGGAAACAAGAACATTAACGTCAACCTTACAAGCTTAAAACAAATTACATGTTTTTAAGAGCACGGTTAAAATGGTTTTAGGGAAAATCCTGAGTCGTGGATCTAGATTAAGATCAGGCTTAGTCAGCATAAATAGTGTTTAAGCACTCAAATGTAAATAAACACAATATTCCATGGAACATTTAATTCTTCCCAGTAATTATTTCAGCCTTTAGTTAAGAAAAACATTGCAAATAACCTGCAATATTTTGTAAGATGTAGAATGCATTTGCATGTAAGAATCACAACCAGCAAACCTTTTTCTGCGAGCTGGGCTTGTAGCTCGGCTATTGGTCCGACTTACGACAGGACTGGGGAAAGGACTGCCATCAGAGCTCCGGCAGGATTCTGTGGATACTATTTGGCAGTGTACTGTTCCGAGTAACAGCATTAGGCACATTGGACCCACAACCTCACTAGCAGTGGCTGTAGGCACATCTATATACAGCACAACAGCTGCCACTGTAAAAAACAGAGTGGAAATGGGTGCTCAGTTTTGCTTTTTCAGCAAAGGCATTTGAAGGATTTTATGGCAGAATGATAAAAAGGAAATAGGGAAGCTACTGTGTTTTCTCCATACTTCTCATTCTCTTACAGTTAAAGCTGTGCTATTTCACAACTATTAAAAGAAAAAAAAGAAAAAAAAAACAGCTGTGTTTTGTTCCTGTGAGTCATAAACCTCAATATTTGTGAAGAATAACTTAGATAACTTCAATATTGTGTTTCTCTCTGTAGCTTATGTTGCCTTATTTCAAAGTACAGAGGTACTTTTTGACTGAACCATTGCTTTAATTTGCTTTGATTTATACTTCTGAGACTCTCAGAATGTGTGGCAATTGTGTGATATACTGTTGCTGCCAAATAAAAATATGTAAATCCATGTTTGTCCATTTTTAGTTTACCACATCATTTGAACAGAGCAGCTGTCCTTCATATTGAAAGAAAATTTAATGATGAAATAAAAGCTCCAAAAAAATACTCAGGCATCAAAAGTGAAATAGAGGAAGTATAATTCATCCATGCTTTATATATGTATATGGCGGCACGGTGGTGCAGCAGGTAGTGTCACATTCACACAGCTCCTGGGACCTGAAGGCTGTGGGTTTGATTCTCACTCCGGGTGACGGTCTGTGAGGAGTGTGGTGTGTTCTCCCTGTGTCTGCGTGGGTTTCCTCCAGGTGACTGTCTGTGAGGAGTGTGGTGTGTTCTCCCTGTGTCTGCGTGGGTTTCCTCCAGGTGACTGTCTGTGAGGAGTGTGGTGTGTTTTCCCTGTGTCTGTGTGGGTTCGTAGGTGTGAGT
Organism: Hoplias malabaricus; assembly: GCF_029633855.1. Classification (NCBI taxonomy): domain Eukaryota; kingdom Metazoa; phylum Chordata; class Actinopteri; order Characiformes; family Erythrinidae; genus Hoplias; species Hoplias malabaricus. The sequence goes on from NC_089804.1 coordinate 39,906,710, forward strand.
GTGTGAGTGAATGTGCGAGTGTGTGCGTGTTGCCCTGTGAAGCACTGGCGCCCCCGCCTTGTATTCCCGCCTTGCGCTGAATGATTCCAGGTAGGCTCTGGACCCACGGCGACCCTGAACTGGATAAGTGGTTACAGATAATGGATATATATAAAATAAAAGTTACCTTGCAGAAAGTACAACATCAAAATTCCAGTGGCAATGCATTTGGAGGTGACCTGGATCCACCACTTAAAGAAGAATGGGTAGAGGAGAACCCTAACCAGGCCTTTACGAGTCAGAGCAGTCCATGGGCTCACTGGTTTGGCCTTACTAAAAGTGGAGCCTGAAAAAGAAGTCATTACAAGAAGCAGTTACATGCAAGCACTGATTGATGTGATTATGCTGTATTTTTATCTACCTCAAGCAATCTCTGGATAGGACCTCTGTCCTCATGCTGGGCTAAGAAATTTCTCTGCATTCTCACATCATACCCATAATAATTACAGGAGCAAAAGTAAGCAAAACTGGTTAGAGCAGCACCGAGCGCAATTTAAACCAACAAACATCCTGAAACAGAAACTCACCTCTCACCAGGTCAACATCTATTAGGTCGGGCTTGATGTGGCCAGTTCTTTTTGGCTTGTTCCTAATACCCTAGAAATCACCACCAGATATATCAGAGACATTACAGTCACAGCATGCAGTAAACTATTTACCTTTCCACAGAACGTATTTGTGAACGTCCTCTTACCTTCAGTTCAGCTTGCTCCAAAGATTTCTCCCATATTTGCTGGTCATAGGCTCCAATCTATGAGATACCACATGAATATATGATACAATTTCACTGTTATCAGCTTTGGTTCAGTTAAAATAAAGTCTAATGTCATTGCTATGTTAGTAGTATATGTGAGTGCTTCATTAGGAACACTGCTGTGCATCAAACATGGTGGGTTTCTGTCCATCTCAAAACCGATTCTGATGTAGTTCAAGTATCAACACAATATGAAGGTATAGATATAGATGTATCTAAATGAACCAAAAATTACCACCAGGTATTCACAACCTCAATATGTTGTGTATCGTGCTGATGACTGGCTCACAAAATATATGTCATAATTGTGTCATATGTCACTTGTTTTCCCACATATTTTGATTTGATCGCAAACTTCTTAGTATGAACACTAAGAAAACCAGGACTAAAACGTAACGTGTCATTTTCTTGTTTGGTCCCAACCTAGGGAAAGCAAACTACAAACAGAATCACACCCTTAGTCATCACATAAACATAAACTCTCACCTTTTCCTGATACCACGCTATACTTGACATTGTTGAAATAGGAAGATGGCAAAAGCCTCCAGTCAGGTCATCTGACTCATCTCCTACAGTAGCTAATATTAGGCCGAACCCTCTCCCTAAACAAAAGACGAACAGGGGGAAAAGAAAGGGTATTCAGCCATTGTGTGCAATGAAAACAAAGACATATTTACTCAAAGTCATCTGGGAAGGCATGAGCAGTCATATGAGCCAATTGGAAAAACAGATGGGGACTCTATACACACACTGGAATGCATGCAATGTTATTACACCATTGTTGTCTGCTGAAATAATTGAGAGGAATCATTTACTCATTTTTTGTTAGAAAGACAAATCAGAACTTTTGTGAACAGGAACTGTAGGAATTATTTTCTTGATTAATAATCAGGTAACATTATTATAAGATTCTAAATTGAAATTTAATTCATGGAACAGCATGTTTCATGCTGACCCTATAGAATTTGTGACCATAAGGCATTATAATGTCACATCTTCAATCCAGAAAATAATACAACCACACATCAGGGTTCATTCATTCATTATCTGTAACTCTTATCCAGTTCAGGGTCACGGTGGGTCCAGAGCCTACCAGGAATCATTGGGCGCAAGGCGGGAATACACCACACTCACACCTACGGACACGTTTGAGTCACCAATCCACCTACCAACGTGTGTTTTTGGACTGTGGGAGGAAACCGGAGCACCCGGAGGAAACCCACACAGACACAGGAAGAACACACCACACTCCTCACAGACAGTCACCCGGAGGAAACCCACAAAGACACAGGAAAAACACACCACACTCCTCACAGACAGTACACTATAACATCTATAACCAGTACACTGGTATTGGTGTCATATGTAAAAGTTATTTATTAGGGATGCGGCAGCACAGTAGCTTTACAGGCAGTGTTACTGCCACAACTCCAGGGTCCTGAGTTCACCCCTTGCCTCTGGTCACTGTGTATAAGAGGTTTTGGCGAGTTCTCCCCCAGTCTTTGGGCTGTTTTTTTTCATGTGCTTCTACCATCAATCCAAAAGCATATGTTGGTAGAACATTTGTGCAAAACTATGCACAGATGAGTGTATGAGTGACTGGGTGTATGTGCTGATCCACTACAATGGACAGTGTCATATCCAGGATGCCCTGCAATGGACTACCCAGTGTTTGTGATTCTACTCCCCACAAAACTGATCAGAATAGAGCAGTTACAGAAGTTAAATGACTGAATGGATTGAATGGATCGTTTTTATCAAATATGTATTTCCAGTTAGATTTAGTTTTCCATAAAAATATTGAATATCAGCAAGTAATTCAGTTACTGCTGCATCCATGAAAAGTAGTAAACTGCAGTATGTGGTTTAATGTTGATTAAAATGATTGCTAGCCATTTAAAGAATGTGCACCACTAATGCACAGTCTGTCTAAAAACATCATGCCTGGACATAAATACAAACAGACTACACTGTCTAAATATGCTCTGTACAGATAGCTAGTAGTTTAAGATTATGTGATATATCGCTTTCCATACATCTCAGCTCTAATGTCATTTGCTGTAACACCCTGTTTTAAAATTGCTCATGAAGGACGGGTATATCAAAACTATATAACCTCTATAGAGTTTATCCGCTCGCTTGGAAAACAAGCAGCCCTGGTTCACTCCGCTGTAAACTTACCTGGAGCAGTTACTGTAGACTGGAGGTCTGTTGGTTTAAATTCTGTGTAATAAATACTGGCAGCATTTTAAGATTTAAGAGCCAAGGAACTATTTCCGTCATTGTCTGAGTCAACTCCAGCTAACGTTAGCTGGCTAGCAAGTAGCTATGCTACATTGTAAACATACAACGAATTAAGCTGTCTTATCGCTAGCAAGACCCACTATCCTGTTCATATAACTTAGTTTTGTAGATATTCTAATCACAAACGTGTTTAAGGCTATGACCTACAAATGATTCAACGTCATGAAAAACCTAAGTAATTAATACGAATAAAACTATGGGCTAGTGCGACTAATGTTAAAGCTTAGCTGTGCCTAAATTTGTAAATATCAAACACGGCCGCTGTTGTGAAGTACCAGCTGATACAATATGCGTCTGTTAAGCCCTTAGTTTGATATAAAACTTCTCAGATTTGGTTAAGTTTAAAATATATGTAGTTCCAGCCACTGCTGGTTAGTCTCAGTTTTGATAACGAAGAGAAACCGAGCAGCTGCAGATGCCGCAGAGTGAAGTCAGACTGTGTGATTTAGACGAAGCTTTCAAAGTAAAAGAACACAGATAACAAATCAAACGCAATTCTTCATAGTTTTTTTAGAGTTTGAGAACCATTAGTAATCATCAGCAGGTAATAGGGCAGTGACCAAATAAGCACCGTGTTTTAACGGGAGTTTATTGTTAAATACTGTATGAATATGACTGTTTCCTTTTCCGACCTGTCAGAATTTATAACAGCAGGGGGCGCTGCAGTACAATGTGGATAATATAAAAATCCCGTTTGAAAGGTATTCGAGCTGCAAGCCTGCAGACCTGGGGTAAGTGAAGAATAACATACTTTTAAGACAATTGGGAATGGGGACTATTTTATTTTCATGGAAATAACTTCTAAATATATAATTCCAAGGAACCCAAATGAGATTTAATGACTAATAATAAAGGTGGACTTAAGAACATTCATTCAGGTTTATTACATTTCTGTGAATCTTACAAATAAGTTAAATATTTAAAGCAGTCATTCAGAGTGTTTTGACGTCTAAAAATTCCCTCACAGGAAATTACAAGAGAAAACCTATGAATATAATGAAAGAAATGTAAAGGTAAAGTGATCTATGCACTTCCCAAATAATATAAACATGGCAAAACATTACAAAGAATGAACCTGATGCTTAAAATATGCTTATTAGAAGTGATAGTTAATAATAACTGTAGCTTTAAATGAAGATAAACATAGATATACCCAATAAACCTATTGAGAAAAAATCCCAGTTACGTTAGTCCTCATATCTCAGCTTTGGGATGAGATAGGCTGAAAATAATCACACCCCTGTGTAAGTCAGGACCTGCTCAATCAACATCGTGAGTTTGGAAGAAATCTGAGACGGTCAAAAATTTAGTCTAAAAAAACACAAAGGGTTTATTGGATGTATAACAAGCTCATAAATTTAATTCCAATATAATACTGTAAATCAAAATTGTCCCCTGAAGAAATCCAGTTTCCTGATTTACCAGTGTTTTACTCTGAAAAAGTCATATTTTAAATAGCTAATAGAATAGAACCAATTTGACCCTTTAATCAGCATTGTATAGATATCTTTAAAGGGTCATTCGGTATTCAGTGAAGCATTGAATTTTAAACCCCCCAGAATGACTGCAGATGTTACTATATAATTTAATAATGTAGACCTGTAAAAAAATGGAATTCCAATGGAATGGACAGTTTTCTCACTGTCTGTGAGGAGTGTGGTGTGTTCTCTCTGTGTCTGTGTGGGTCTCCTCCGGGTGACTGTCTGTGAGGAGTATGGTGTGTTCTCCCTGTGTCTGTGTGGGTTTCCTCCGGGTGACTGTCTGTGAGGAGTGTGGTGTGTTCTCTGTGTCCATGTGGGTTTCCTCCAGGTGACTGTCTGTGAGGAGTGTGGTGTGTTCTCCCTGTGTCTGCGTGGGTTTCCTCCGGGTGACTGTCTGTGAGGAGTGTGGTGTGTTCTACCTGTGTCCGCGTGGGTTTCCTCTGGGTGACTGTCTGTGAGGAGTGTGATGTGTTCTCCATGTGTCCGCGTGGGTTTCCTCCGGGTGACTGTCTGTGAGGAGTGTGGTGTGTTCTCCATGTGTCCGCGTGGGTTTCCTCTGGGTGACTGTCTGTGAGGAGTGTGATGTGTTCTCCGTGTGTCCGCGTGGGTTTCCTCCGGGTGACTGTCTGTGAGGAGTGTGGTATGTTCTCCGTGTCCACGCGGGTTTCCTCCGGGTGACTGTCTGTGAGGAGTGTGGTGTGTTCTCCCTGTGTCTGTGTGGGTTTCCTCCGGGTGACTGTCTGTGAGGAGTGTGGTGTGTTCTACCTGTGTCCGCGTGGGTTTCCTCCGGGTGACTGTCTGTGAGGAGTGTGGTGTGTTCTCCTTGTGTCTGCATGGGTTTCCTCCGGGTGACTGTGAGGAGTGTGGTGTGTTCTCCCTGTGTCTGCGTGGGTTTCCTCCCACACTCCAAAAACACACGTTGGTAGGTGGATTGGTGACTCAAAAGTGTCCATATGTGTGAGTATGTGTCGTCCTGCAAAGGACTGGCACCCCCTCCAGAGTGTGTTCCTGTCTTGCGCCCAGTGATTCCAGATTGGCTCCAGACCCACTGCAACCTTGAACTGGATAAGCGCTTACAGACAATGAATGAATGTAGCAATATTTCCATTTGCAAGGAAGGCCAAAGTGTTTCATGCTTCATTGAAATGTTAAATGTAGCTTCATATAATATTGCATTTAGAAAGTTTCATAGTAACATTTTAATGCCATTTGTCACATTACCCCATATTCCTTTAACATTATTCAAAGAAAGTTTCATCCTAACACTGAGATAAACAATAGCATAACCATAGCCAAAGATATGGCATTGTTAGTTGTTAACTGGGCCTATGTTTGTAAACCTACGGCTATGCTTGCCCAGTGCTGAAGAAGGCACTGTTATAGTGTAATATTAGCCTTTGCCAAGTTTATTTTGTGTACTGTGGATTGTGTGTGTGGCCTTTGCTTCTAGGTTGGAGAGAATATAAAGAGAGCTCTACTTCATCATTGGTCAATAGCTGACCAGAGGATTGCTGTTGACCATATTTGATGCTATTTGGATGCTGGACTATACACAGCACACTAGCAGTGACATTAATATTGATCTTGCTGTAAGTTTGGTTTTCCAAAAATATGTAAGAAACACAAAAAAAATTGATGAATGTTGGATGACTAACACAAACTGGGCAACAATAGATGGGCTACATCTTGGGGTTCCTGGTCCGAGTCCTAGCAACAACATTTCTGTGCTTTTTTTGTAATTCCCCTACACTACACATCCACGTCTTACCCAGACCATGGAAGGAGTATGTTAATTAGTTAACAAGTTGAATCAGGTGTGCTAGATGAGAAGGTAATTCAATATACATAGTATAAAGTCACCAGGACTGGGAATGTGAACTGCTGTAATACAGTATATAACTGTGAAGATATACATTTATCAGGTTTTAAATATGTTGACCAGTTACAGTATTTGGGTATTTCAGTATTGTGCTTAAGGGTCTGTGTGTTTTTGTAGTTGCATATATGGCTGTGTGTATATTGGACAGAGCAAGTATACAGTAGCTTATACTGATTTATTAATAGCAGTCTCTCTGGCTGTAATCCAACTAAGAGGCTTTTTCAGGGCCACTTCATGGAATCCAACTCAAGTATTATGTCTCCTGAAAACATCCCCTGATCCCCTGCTCAATGACTGTAAGCTTAAAAGAATGTTTTTATATACTGTGTACTGTAGGCCTAATGTGTTGCCATCACCATATTTGGACTATGACCATTTGGAATGTGAATACTGTGTATAATCTAAAAAGAGTACAGGGTGATTTCATTTCAGCTCATCGAGGTGCAAAATCCAGCATATGAGTCACATATTTAGAGATCTTTCAATGGCAACAGGTGATGTAGGGATTGTCTAAAGCACCCATATCCCTGGAAATGTTTTGATACCAGGTGATAAAATCTGAAGCTCAGCCTACCTGGAAATGTTTATTTTATGGAACAATGTTTCAAAGGTACATTATGAATTAAGTCATCATCTGCTGATTTCAGTGATGTTTCTGGACATACTGAGTTCACCTACTTTCTAGAAAACCTTACTCTATCTAGTATGTGCCTGTAAATATGGTTATGGACTAGGGCTGGGCAATTAATCAAAAATTAATCGAAATCGACATTGAGAACTTCCAATCGACATAATCTTGTCTATATCGACTGTACCAATTATTTTTCTTCTGTTATGTCCCCACTGTGTTTTCGTGTACTGTCCCTTTAAAACCATGCTACCAAGCTGTAGTCACGTGATTCTGCCTCTATTTTCCACATGAAAGCAATCTAAACTCAGAGGCCGACCAAACGATTCGAGCAGCTCGTATCAAAGAAAATCACAGCGTCTGTGGTTTGGACGTGCTTTGTTTTGACTATAATTAAGACAACACTGAACAAAAGTTTCAGTTACCAAAGCACAATCACACACTAAATATAAACAGTGCTCAAAAAACAAGAAAAGATCAGGATTCCAGCAACTTTAGAAATATCCCAGTTTTAATACTGGAGCATATTTACGGTACAAACCTCGTCACTGAACTATGAGGGTCAAAAATAAAAAAATAAAAACAGTCGTTCATTGCTATTAATCGTGGTAAAATGTACAATTATTCGTGATATTGATTTACCCTCATATCGCCCAGCACTATTATGGACACTGATTGCTTGTGCATTCTGAAAAGAATCATTTTAGTACAAGACAGTCTTTCAAAGAATCACTCAGTCCTATTGTTTTTGTGATTATTATTGTTTTAGTTAGGGCAGCATCGTGGTTGTGGGTTCAAGTCCCGCTCCATGTGTCTGTCTGTGAGGAGTGTGGTGTGTTCTCCCCATGTCTGCATGGGTTGTGAGTTTCCTCCGGGTGACTGTCTGTGAGGAGTGTGGTGTGTTCTCTCTGTGTCTCCGTGGGTTTATTCTGGGTGATTGTCTGTGAGGAGTGTGGTGTGTTCTCCCTGTGTCTGCGTGGGTTTTCTCCGGGTGACTGTCTGTGAGGAGTGTGCTGTGTTCTCCCTGTGTCTGCGTGGGTGCTCCGGTTTCCTCCGACTCAATATTATTTCTGTTAGAAACAGACAAATAGATAGCAACAAAACAGAACAACATAATTCATAGAAACAAATTGATTTACTAAAAATTTAAATATTTACAAAAACAATATTCAAGAATGAACTCCTCGAAGTGAAGTGTTCATAAAGTTGCATTGTATTTCGCCTGAACACATATTGTTCATTTGGAAAACTGGTGCAGGAAGCAGTTCCTCATTGCTGGCTTCGGCCTGTACTCTATAGGTAGTACTAATAAAATCTATCTGTTTTCTAACACTTGTGGAGTCTAGAGTGTGGTTGTAATTTTACTCTCAGAATGCCAGAACAGTCTGTTCCTTCATAACTTGTGTCAAAATGCTTTCAGGACATTGCATCAAGTGTTTGGCATGAGCGACTAATGGTCTAGTAGCAAAGTTGATATTTAGTCAAGGTTTGTGCTGCAGTCTTATTCAATAAATACATCAAAAGTCAGCAGTTATGTAAAAATAAAAAGACAGATCAGTGTGTTCTGTTTGCTACAACTGTAACTTTAGGCCTGATTGTCTTAACAATTAGTCACAGTGCATTTTAGGGTATATAGCTACGTGTGCCTGGCTTTAGTCAGTCACCTATAAACCTATTGTGCATGATCAGCATGATTACACCATTCAGAATCGCCAAGATCAAGTTTATCCAGCACAAAACACAGACACAAAGTCAATTTAGCACCCAAAACTGAAGCCAAGTATTAGGCTAAGTGATCCTTTCAAGGATAAGTGGCTCCTATCAGACTTGAAAGGGATAGTCCTGTAAGTAGAGCAGCAGCAGGCGAGGCAGAGGCAGCTGTGCTGGACAGGCTGCGTGCCTGTTTATGGTGAGCCGTGTGAGGTGCTGTAAGCTGGGGAAGCTTTTAGGTCTGTGCAGAGGCTGCCTGAGCTTTAGCAGAACAGCGCTGTCCTTAAGTGCTATGGGAGTTTCTTCACCCAGTTTGCCCTTCTCCTCGCTCCCACCATTGCCCACATAGTGCTGCAGCAAGCTGGGCACGCTGGGGAAGGAGAGGAGCCGAGGCTGGGCTGGAGGGCTAGAGTCCAGACGGAAGCGTCCACTGCTGTACTCAATACGTACATTGGTGGGACCCCGAGACGTTTTCACTGACAGAGTGAGCATGTAGTGGGGGTGACTGCTGTCCCGCACCAGAAACGTCCCCTCAGCCGCACCTGCTAGTGCATCCCTCGCCTCACCAGCTGAAATACTCCCCCAGTACCAACCTGCAATAAAACAAAGAGGATGCCTGTACAGCAAGTGTTTGTTTGGTGACTTTCACATTTGAAATGCATATATCATTATATCAGTGACAGCAATGTAAATAGACTGCAACCCAAATGTGCCTGTTGTTTTTGAAACGTAACCATTGAGACTAAATCCACAAAATGAATATAGTTTATAACATCACAACTGCAGCTAAATTAATAAAATATAAAGATATTAGGACGGTAACCCAGCATACGCTCTACCACAGCATAAACATCCATTATTGATCAGTTTAAAAATATTTGATTTAAACTGACCGATCATCTGTCAGATGTGGATCGTTTAAATAAACATTTTCTAATATTGATATAGCTCTGACATCTTTGTTTGTCCCTACCTGTTCCTGACTGAAAGGAGAGGGGTGTTCTACCTGAGATATGCAGGTGCTGAAATGTAGCAGTGATGCAGCGTAGGTCCTCAGACGGGTCCCAGGACTGAGGAGAGATTGACTGCAGAGGGATCAGCTGATTACAATGGCCTTCAGACCCTGCTCCGTCGTTTGAAACTCCGGCAACCATCACTGAGCACAGCCCTGGCAATGGAGGCCTTGAAAAACATCAGTAAGAGATGTAAGAAAACCACAATAGTAAGAGCCCTTGTGTGTGAAACCTTGAGTAACAATCGGGTATGTGTGAGACCTAAGCACGTTCCTCTCATGATATAAAGTTCCTATTTGACTTACTAGTGTTTAATATATTCACAAAGAGACTGTTTTCTCTCAGTTTGATCGTACAATATTGTCAACAGCTTTAAAGAAATCTGTAAAGCGTAAACTCAGGGCAGCTGTGGCAGGAGGAACTCCACAAGATATGAGGAAGTAACACTGACTCAGAAAAATAAAAACCTAGCCTCCTATGGACAGGAAAATTGATACGACTTTGAACAACAATCATTCAGCTCATCGTTAAAAGCTCTCACTGCTGAACCTCACTGATGAGTGGTTAATGTTGAGCTACACTACTACTACTTACAGAAAGAAAAGGACATGTCTGCGGAGCGTACAGTGAGAATAATCAAGAGTGTGTGTTTCTCAAGCAGCCCATAACACAAAGACCATTTTAAACAGCGGTCAGAGTGGATGCTTGTATTCAGTACCTCTAATATCTGCTGATAATGATTTTTTTTTGGCTGAAGGTTGTGTTCAAAAAAATATTTAGATTCCACACCCATGACTAGAGTTCTTTGTGAATGATAAAGAGGACAAAAAGACATAAAACACACCATATATATTAGAATAAATAATAAAAACACAATTATAATAACATTTTAAAGTAATTGAATCCAGCACATATCCGCCACTCTAAATGAGCTAAAATTATAAAAAGGCAAAATTGTTTTAATGTTGTTTTTTTACCAACCGAGGCATTTTTTGTAAAGAAATCATAACAAAGAGAAAAGAACAAAGACAAATAAATAAACAAATAATGTGAAACAGCAAAATAGTAAAAACACGTAGCTATGATTCGTTGCTACTGCGTTTTGAATATTTATTAAGGCTAATAATAAAAAAAAGCTCCAGAAAAAACGAATAAAATCTCTGTACCTTTCCCTAAATTTAAATGTAATAAGTGTTTATCAAAAAACAGATATTAGTGACCTTCTTTGTTTATAATCAATGGCTAATTCACATTAGACGACAGTAGTTATATGTTCCACTTTAAAACAATAACGTTATAAAGTAGTGAAAGGGAAATACGAATAAATTAGAAAAAAACGTGTATAAAATGTGAATAAACGCATAATTAAAACGCTTCTCTATTAATGTGGGTGAGTACTGACCGATTCTGTAACTCTTGGTTTAATTTTAGGCTGAATATCTAGTTTCTGAGGGAAAAATGCTGAACCGGACACTTCTTACCTCTGCAAACACGAGCATCACGAACTACCGTTATTCCCCCGCGGTGCTCTTCCGCAGCCAAAAGCTCTCGGCGGCGCCGGGAAACGAACAAGGAGAGGGAAACTCTCCGCCGCTGACATTGTTCTCGTTCGCGATAATGGCGACAAAAGCAGCAGTAAATCACCGCGACGAACAAAAATCCTGTCAACGACGCGACATCTCTCTCCAACGAAGGAACGAGGGAAAGTGGCCTTTAATGTGAACAGGGTAAATCCAGAATCCGAGAACCCCAGCGCCCGGCTGTTTAACGCATTTCTCAGAGAGCTGTGGGGGAAAAACGGTTTTAAACGTTACGTTCTCGCGAGGTGCGAGCGGACCACGGTTCCGGGAATCGACTTCTAAGAAACGGTGCTTTTTCAATGTGTGTGTGTGTGTGTGTGTGTGTACTTGTCTTACTCCCCATATGAGGACCATAACCTCACAACATGAGGGTTTGTACAAGTAAGAAACTCGAAACAGGCCTTGTTTTCACCACAGCTTATTTAGTTAGACCTATAATAGCTAAATGAGCTACCGTGGTTAAGGTTTAATTGGATAAGTAGCCTATAGGCTGTTTGTGGGACATTGAAGGTCTGCAGATTGTTTTGATTACAGTGTTCAAGGGTTTATTATTTATGTTCTTTATTGTTTCATGTTTATGGCAGTGAGGTCTGGACAATTCTTTTTACATATAGACGTTTGTATGATGAATATATTAAATTAGGATGAGGCTACATATATCTATAAATAACAAGTCTATATATATATATATATGTGTGTGTGTGTGTGTAACAATGTCCCGAGATAGTATGAAAACAAACCGTGAGTGTGTATGTGTGTGTGTGCGATTAGATCAAGCGCGCGCGCTGTGTGAGCCTACAATCCGCGCGTCTCTTTTCGCAGAACTGCGCCCGCGACCTTCAGCTGCGTTTCCATTGGCTCTGAGAAGAACGCTTCCCTTCCTTCTGCCCCCTCACACCCGTATTCTGGAAAGTCCCGCCCACGAGCTCGGATGCGCCCTGTGATTGGCTGAGTAATTCGAAATCCTGATTGCAGGGCTCTGGTTACAGAAACGTTCTAGAACGGCGGGCTGACTGTGACAATAAACCGACAGCCAATCGGAGCCTATGGAGGCGGGGCTGTGTTCCAATACGGGTATGTTAAAAACAACAACCCACAGCTGTGTGATGTTTTTAGGAAGCAGCCTGTTTCGCCAGTAATGCATCCCGGATGACTTTCCTGGTAAACGGCTTTCCTGGAAAGCTGAAGCAGTAGTGCAGAATGACATTGGCTCACGGCGCCTGCTCTTCTGTGAACTGAATAAGCACAACACATCCTTTGGAAAGATGACTGATAATAGATGATATTCAGACAACTTTGTAGGTTTCTAAGGTTACTACCCTCACAACATTGTTTTCAGAAATCCCATATCTTACATTCTTCTTTAGGAAAAATGACGTGGTGTTTTGTAAATCCACTTTGACATGATTGAACATAATATGTATATATTTTCATATATTGTCATTATTTGTTTGCAAATACCAGCTCATTCTCAGTTTGGTTGTTTTCATTCCCATGATACAGGACTTTTAATTTCAGTACTTAAAAGGTGCAGGACATGCTTGTTCCAAAATGTGTTTCTAAAAAAATAAAAACGCATAGCAGGCTACAAATGAAATGTACATAGACACATTTTATTGGAATAGAAATAATTGTGAGTTTGGGTGGAAGTGGGCAACAGGGAATTGTTTATCGAGCAAGAAAACAGGTAATGAAATAAGAACAAAAACAGTCAAAGGAATAAAAGGACGCAGAGACAGCAGTCGACAGAAGAGATAACAGAGGGAGTTTTCATCCTATCTCCAGCAGCTCCATTTTAGCTCTCCTCCCCATTCTCCCCGGCTCCTTTGATCAGCCGCTTGTTTCCCCGTTTCCCTGTAGGGCCCTTTGGCTTGGTGAAGGCTTGTTTCAGAGCTTGTGGCTTAGGGTGGACTTCCTCATATAAATACTCTTCTGTCAGGTCCTCTCCACTGTCAATCTCCATCTGTACAAACACATAAATATGAATACAGAGAGAGAGAGAGAATCAGAATCTTCACTGGTGAATTTATAACACATACCCACTGTGCACAGAATGAACTAAAATACAATGAAACCACTTGACCTTTGTTCGTATAACACTTTTTTTGTTGTTGAAACTTTCTTATTTCTATATTACACCAAAAAAAAAACTGATTAAAATGTGTCTTCTTTGATAAACAATGAATATTTGGTGATTTGCATAGTTCAAATTATAGATAATGCTGAGTTTATTTTTACCAACTGGTCCCTCCCGTTTTTGAATAGCCCTTTGTTATTCGATTTTTTTTGTATTTTTTTATAAAATGCTTTATACAAGGTTTTTTTTCCCAGAGATATAACATAATAAATGTGAATTACACTTAGTTGCAATTACTTTTAATAAAGATATTTAGATGCAAAGCACCTCATGGAACAGGCTTGTAACTCCCATGCTAACATATGTATTCACTCAAGGTTAAGAATTTCACAAGGGGTACAATTTGTTTGATATATATATAGTAACTGTGAAATATTGGATCTACTAATGTCTGACCTTCTTCGTGATCTCTATGTGGTACTCTCTCTCCACTTCCTCCAGCAGCCGGTTCTTACAGCTAGAATAAAGCATCCGCTCCTTAATGCTACAGCTGTATCCAGGCATGGAATAGATGAATACTGACATAAACACACAAACATACAGAGAGAGAGAGAGAGACAAATATATAGCGAAATATAGATATAGAGATTTAGAAAATGGCACTGGTAAATCAATTCGAATTTAATGTGTATACTGGTATATAGATTTACAATATTCATGCTTTAATATAATGCTGAAATGTAGTTTCTCCTATTTCAGGACGTATTTGAATGTCTCAACAGATAGTAAGTTAAAATAAATCAGTGTATTTTGCCACCTAGAGGACAATGGCTTAAATGCACAAGTGGAAAACTTATTGATGCACTGACCCACAGCCTCCAGACTCTGACCCTGATGAGAATGTTTGTATAAAAAGAAGTGATAACGAGGGGCATCGGAGGGGATTCTGGCCGGGAGTTCACGGGTCTCTGTCGGGTTAGTGTGGACCAGCTCAATCGTCTCTCTCTCAGTGTCCAGTCTCTGAAGAAACACACACATGTACACAGTATCAACACTAAATGTTACCAATGTTTAATGTAATTATAATGATAAACATTTAATCTACTAACTAGCAGACAATCGATAAAGTGTGTGCATTCGTGCCATTGACTCACTAGCTGGATGTAGTTGATATGTCTCTGTCTGAGTTGCTCTAAGGCTCGTTTAGCTTCCTGCTGTAACGGAAAGGCCAGGCCCTGCATAGTAGCATGCTTACCCTCTACACTGATCTCCATCTTCCCCTTAAATGCACACAAACAAACACATAAATGTTTAGATTTATTGCATTTGTCAGAGGCTCTGATCCTGTCGGATTTACAATTTTAATCATGTCACAGGGGTAGGCAAATGCAGTGATAGGAGCCTTGCCAGAGCACTCTTACTGGCATAGCATAGTGTTCTGGTCCTAGGTTGCTGAGTGTAAGTGATGTTAGCCACTTAGCTATGTCACTTACACATACGCCTACATGGGATATTATAGGCTGGTATCCCAGACAGGGAAATAAGCTTAGTCCTGGTCTATATCTTCCTTTTAATGGACAATCTCAATACAAAATGCTGCATAGTCCAGGACTAGGCTGAATCTCTGTCTGGGAAAACATCCCTATTCATTCATTCATTCATTCATTCATTATCTGTAAGCGCTTATCCAATTCAGGGTTGCGGTGGGTCCAGAGCCTACATGGAACCATTGGGCGCAAGGCAGGAGTACACCCTGGAGGGCGCTCCAGTCCTTCACAGGGTAACACACACACTCACACATTCACTCACACCTATGGACACTTTTGAGTCGCCAATCCATCTACCAACGTGTGTTTTTGGACTGTGGGAGGAAACCGGAGCACCCGGAGGAAACCCACGCAGAAACAGAGAGAACACACCATCCTCCTCACAGACAGTCGCCCGGAGGAAACACACGCAGACACAGGGAGAACACATCACACTCCTCACAGACAGTCACCCGAAGGAAACCCATGCAGACACAGGGAGAACACACCACATTCCTCACAGACAGTCACCCGGAGGAAACCCACGCAGACACAGGGAGAACACACCACACTGCTCACAGACAGTCACCCGGAGGAAACCCACGCAGACACAGGGAGAACACACCAACTCCTCACAGACAGTCACCTGGAGCGGGAACTGAACCCACAACCTCCAGGTCCCTGGAGCTGTGTGACTGTGACACTACCTGCTACGCCGCCAACATCCCTATTGCCCATAAGATTTGGAAATATATAGATACTGTAAATGTTGACAGTAAGTTCCCAAAATACGCTTTACCTTTCCTCTCACAGATGGATTAGCCACTCGTCTCCGCTCCTCCTGGAAAATAAATTAGTGAATATTTTCATTTCAAAGAAACCTTCACACCCATCCACATCATTTTATGCTTTAAATCACATAATACTATTGAGAACTTACCCAAACGACTTTGTCCTGTCAGAAGCATGTTCAACAATTAAAGTTTTATTAATGACATACAAATGGCATTTCCTAAAGTGTGGACAAAACTATGATTTTTTGTTTTCCCCCTTATCCCAATAGTAATTAATCAGTCTGGGAGTAACTTCTTTAGTTTCACAAAGTATTCATGAGGCAAATGTTGCTAATAGGGCAGCACGCCGCGACCCTGACCCGGATAAGCGGTTACAGACAATGAATGAAGGAATGTTGCTAACAGTTCATCAAAGCTACAGTCTGCCGGTTAGGATTAAGCAAACAGCAAGCTTCCACCACCCTCTCGAGTTGTAATC
Organism: Hoplias malabaricus; assembly: GCF_029633855.1. Lineage (NCBI taxonomy): Eukaryota > Metazoa > Chordata > Actinopteri > Characiformes > Erythrinidae > Hoplias > Hoplias malabaricus. Next base: position 39,922,973 of record NC_089804.1, read on the forward strand.
TCTAATAGATTTGCTTGTTTTGAACAATGTATAGCTCTTATTTAATAACTGAAAAATAAATAGCTTCAGTTGCTAGTTATTATTGAAAAGCTAAGACGGCCTGTTTACAGTATATAGATAACAAAATGTCATATAGTATTTCTAAAGAGGCAATGTGCCTCTATCAACTTTCTGGTTGCCAGAGTGGCTGACAGCAATGACTTTTTAAAAATGCCATTCACTTTCCCAATAGAGAAAGAAGCTGAGGTAGTGTGTTCCTTATAATCGGGCCTGACACTGGCTACAAAATATCATTCACAGCCTCAAGAGGCGATTAGGAATATGTTCCACTCCTCTCCTAAACTTTATTTTACACAGTTCATACTGGGTAGTGGCATTATTGATGGAACAGAATCACAGAAAAGAATACAACACATTTAATACGGTTCTGTGCTACAGAATCCTACTTAATATGACAACATTAAATGCTGGTTTTAGAACCATAATATGTTTTTAAAAACTCAACACAGTTTGATGAACTATATAATGATTTCTGTTTTCAAGATTATAACTGATTGGGCGCACTCTTCCACATTTCCTACATTACACTCGTAATTCTGTGACAAACACTAAAGAAGCACACAAAACAGGTATTGGCTTAAAGATTTCTGGAGAAATGGTAAAACAATTGTCTATATACGTGTTGGAGTCATATTCAAAGGTCCATCGAGGCCAGGCATAGGTCAGTGGTCATATAAGGTCTTGTGTAGTCTGGCTCACCTCAGTGGCCTTAATCTGATGAAGCTCCTGCTCAGCTGAGGTGAGGGGGGCAGGGCTGGAGCATGAGGACAGGTGGCGAAGGTAACCCTGGAAACACACGTCCTCCTATGGGTTAAAAGAGGACATTCAGTTAATCCAGCAGAACTTTTATCACCTGACATGAATGAAGCTCAGCAAGGACTCTGGCCAAGCTTATATATATACACCATATATAATGAGCTTATATATAAGAATAGCACAATACAAGAAAAACTTTCATTGTAATTATATTTAATACAGCAGAGCAGAACAACAGACCAGGTTGTGATGCAAAATCCCCCAGTACCTCCTTATTCCCACTGAGAGCAGAGGGCATTATAGCAATGACTTTCAAAAATGACATTCCTTTTTCCATAGTGAAATAACCTTAGGCATGAATTCCTTATATGGGCATAGCGTCCACTACCAAATGACGCACCAACTCAAAGGTGGATAAACATCGTCTCTACGGGGCGTCATGAGGCATGTGCCCCTTATTTACTTAAATAAGTGTATTTTCAAAATGGTCATAATATGTGACTTAGCTGCACCCATTTCAATGATTGCAATATACAACAGGTTCAGCATTATCAGGGTTTTTTGATGAAGTTTTGATCTATGGACTGTACCTGTGTGGTTCCAAAGAGCTCATCTTTAATGTGGCTGCTACCAAACTCCTTCTTGAGTGTGGCACGAGTTGCAGCATACACCATCTTCAATCGCACCTGCATAGAGTATAGTGTAAGAACACAGACATTCATCTCTCAGAGTGCCTGCATGTGCTGGTATATGGTTGTCTGTGTATGCAGCTCTGTGCAAACTATTAGACCCCCATAAGTACACATCCAATAGCTAGGTTTCCTTTGGTTGCATGATTGATGATACTAAGCCAGGTGAAGTGTAGTGAGTGTTTCCATACACGTGAAGCCGTCCAGTTCTTCAATGCAATGTCACTAGACAGCTCAACACACTGGGAGGAGAACACTACCTGCCCAACTCCTGGTCTCTGTATAATAGTGCTTTTGCTTGGACATAAATGTATTCCTTGTAAAACATTAGTTAACATTTGTTTGCGTGAAAAGGGAGGGTGTATTCATGTGGTTCAGCTTTTCCCAACATACCGGACACTGATCTGGTGACCAGGAGATGAAAAGCCACTCGAAGCCCTGCTGGTTATGAGTGTCCAGCCGGAAAAGGATGTAACAAGGCTCCAGAGAGTCCAGCAGGGGCAGAACACATGGGTCATAGTCCCTGTCCCAGCTCTGAGATGGCTCTCTGTATGCCCCCAACACCAGCTGCTCTACACCACACACACACACACACACACACACAGAGATACCTCACATCAGACAGCACCTCGACAACAAAGCCTGCTGCTTATCAGTGTCTACCCAAAAATAGTTCAGCATCATGAATTCCTAATCATTGACTGCATGGACTGCATACTTCTGCCATGCGCTAGACAGACCTCAACACACACCTGCTGTTCTACACCAAAAATGTTAACACTTCACATACTTGTCTTCATTTTATGAAATGTATGCAGTGTTTTAACTCTTACAGGTTAGTAGTCTTTCTGCAATATTCCAACCATTAGTCGAAGTGACCGCTTCAATTTTATGTTATATTAGTTTCACAGTAATTACTGAATCATTTGTAATAGTTAGAGAGGTTGTCTGTAAGGAAGCTTAAGGTTCATATTCATAATTGCAGTTTACCCTCTGTCGCTTACTCACCGCTCCTTATGACAATCTTTATGACTCTGACTGTTCCCCTTCTTGCTTTTACCAGGAACTGCTTCAACTCCGCGGTCGCTAGATTTAAAAGAGAGAGGATGTTTTCGTTTAGTCACCCTGTACACTTTCATTTGTAAAAGGCTACTACGTTTAAGAGAGGGCATTAATTGGTTAAATGTTTTCTGAAACATGCTTTTCAAAATGTCTACTTCATAAATCAGCTGATTACTGATATTTAAATTAATTCATTATTATCAATTCATTGTCTCCATTTTGAGTGGCACGGTGGTATCGCAGTCACACAGCTCCAGGGACCTGGAGGTTGTGGGTTTGATTCCCGCTCCGGGTGACTGTCTGTGAGGAGTGTGGTGTGTTCTCCCTTGTCTGCATGGGTTTCCTCCGGGTGACTGTCTGTGAGGAGTGTGGTGTGTTCTCCCTGTGTCTGCGTGGGTTTCCTCCGGGTGACTGTCTGTGAGGAGTGTGGTGTGTTCTCCCTGTGTCCGCGTGGGTGTCCTCCGGGTGACTGTCTGTGAGGAGTGTGGTGTGTTCTCCCTGTGTCCGCGTGGGTGTCCTCCGGGTGACTGTCTGTGAGGAGTTGGTGTGTTCTCCCTGTGTCCGCGTGGGTGTCCTCCAGGTGCTCCGGTTTCCTCCCACAGTCCAAAAACACACGTTGGTAGGTGAATTGACGACTCAAAAGTGTCCGTGGGTGTGAGTGTGTGAGTAAACGTGTGTGTGTGTGTGAGTGTGTTGCCCTGTGAAGGACTGTCGCTCCCTCCAGGGTGTATTCCTGCCTTGCGCCCAATGATTCCAGGTAGGCACTGGACCCACCATGACCCTGAACTGGATAAGCGCTTACAGTTAATGAATGAATGAATGAATGAATGTCCCCATTTTGCAGTAACAGCTTCTACTATTCTTAGAAGGATTTAGTCTCAAAAATTGAACATTTCAGTTGCATTAATTCACAGCATTAATGAGGTCAGCTACTGATGTCAGATGATTAAATCTGAATTGAGGCTGATCTGCTCTAACTCTTCTCAAATTTATTTCATGGATGAAATGATGGTGCTCTATCACTTCAATAAATACATTTCCACTACTCTACAGCTCAGTGACGAAGAGCTTTATACTGCTCTAGCCAACATTTTGCATTGGGCATGCTGAACTTATGATCATGTGGAGCTGCTCCAGTGGATCCCATTTTATTGGTCAGTTCATTGCTAAGGAGATTAGTGAAGCTATGGAAGCACAATTTGAAGTTTCCACATACAGTGTATATGGAGTGTTGATCAGCAGTAGCTCTACAAATAAACTCAATCCAGTGGTCCTTGTGTCCTTTCAAAGGTTTCTACAGCTTTGCTTTTTCCAGTTTAACCACAACCCTAATCTGATCAAGCTAGCCAAAGCCTTCAGGAGCTTCTGAAATGTAAACACAGTTTTGAAACTAAATTCTGCAGGGCATATCCAGGACTGGACATTGACAATAATATTAATCTGCTCTTGAAAACTGTATATATCAACACAGCCGGAAGATGTAGCAAAAAATCCTTTGTGAAAGAGATGATCAGAAATGTACTCCAGAAGAATCCTTCAGTGTAGATGCCTTACAGTCTGAATGGTAACAGTCTCAGTGATAAGCCACTCAAGCCTGGGTAGCCTCATCTTTTTCTGTCATTAAGCCTGGCAACTATCTGTGTTGGACAAATAACAGTATTCATCACAGAGACTGCTTGACCATACGACTGGCCTTGTACAAGAACACCTTGACCAAGGGGAGGATTAAAGAACTTTTCCAAAGGTTTCTTTGAACCAGGACAGCGTGTGCCCCAGCATCTCCATGGTAACAACTCGGTCAGGCTTCATAAATGATGCAGGTTCAGGTGAGATGCACGAAGAGTAAGTCTTCCGCCCTTGAGCTCCAGTTACACAGCCTCACCATTCACATAAAACACAAACTAACCACTGGGTTTGCTGTAATTTTCATTTAAAACAACAGTCATTTTTCCAGAGAAACTACCTCTTGTCCTGATGAATGAAATTAAAGGAAAAGGAAGGAAATTTCAATGTTAGCTGTGAATTATTAGATATATTTGTTTACCTAATTAAATAAAAGTTTGATTGATTTGTAAATTCCTCAATATTTTCAAAGTATACTTTTACTTCTAATCAATATTTTTGTGAAGTAAACTACTTTTAACCCCCATTACGTTTTGACATTTCATTAAGACTTTTAATGAGGATATTATTCTTATTTATTTATTTAGCAGCAGCATCGGTTTTCCTTTGTGATGGTGACACCTCTGAAGTTTATGATTTATCACTTTAGGTTAATTTGTTTTTTGTCTAATACTATACCAGAAAGAGAGGAGCAGTGCCATTAAAAGCATATTAAGAATATTAAGAAATAGCAGAGGTCTTTTCTTGGCTGTTCTTTCTCAGTGTGTTACCTAAGTAACAGTACTTTCACTTGAAAATAGATTTACGTAATATCTATAAACACATTTGCATTTATTTTATTCAATCTCTACTTGATATGCCATAAAACAGACTGAATTGGTAAACACTGATTATATATGTATTTATATTGGTATGGTTTCTGTGCTAGCCTGAATGCATCTATTCACTTTGTGTTAGAAAGAATATCACAAAGGCCAAGACTTGGCAAAAGCACGTAATTATTAGACTGAAAGAACTTTAACTTTATTTACCGTGGATTCCTGTTTGGTGAGACATCACTTAGGATTTCTTTGTGCCTCCTGTTGCAGCCAGATATGTTCTGAGTATCCCACTCTTGTCCTCTTCCTGCTGCGTCCAGTGCCACTGCCGTTTGGGCCAACTCAGCTGCCGTAGTGCTCACAGCACCCCCTGAAGTGTCTTAGCCTGGGGGAATCCTGTTTGAAACTTGATCTGAGGAAGATGTGTATCCTAATATTGCCTCTGTCAGAGGATACTCAGGCCTGAACTGGAATCCTTCACGTTTCAGTGGCCATACCTGGGCATGGAGTGGCGGTGATGATGGACGAACTCCCGTCAAAGGCACAGTGGGAATATGATGGCTTCACTGGCCTTCAATACAAGTTTCTTGAGCATCTTTGGCTCTAAAAGGGTTGAGCTTTTCACCCACACGCTGATGGCATGTTATCACTAACATACATCTATCCAGAGCGAGTCACCTCCAGCTCAGATTCCAACTGCATGTTGGGGACCGACATGTGACACTCCGTGTGTGGTTGAACCCTGTCCAAGTGTGTTCAGTTCACCACAGCTTTAACTGCTTCATTTTCTGTGATCACTACTTTCAGAATGTGATCAGTAATAAGCCTCTTCTTAATCAGTGTCACTGAAGAGAAATATTAGCTATTATTCCTTGTCTGGTAAAGTTTATTGTATTTCAGCTTCAGAAATTTAGGGTAGCATTGTAAATTATGCTGTTAATACTTAGACTAAACGTTTGTCCAACTTCCAAGTCAACATGAGCACTATAATGACAGTGGGGTTCCACAGGGACCTGTAATTGTCCCCATTTATTTTATATTTCCTTCTTTTCTGCTGTTGTATGACATCCCTCTGATAGGAGGAACAAACATTTAAGATGATCATGAGCTGTATTTGAGAAGCTTGAAAGGCACAAAACAATTAAAGATGTTGTTGAGAGTTTGGTGACATGTGTGTTTGTGTGACAAAGAATGAGAGAAATAGGTCCTGGTATGGTTACTGGTGAAGGCTTCATATATAATTCACTGTGCTCAGAGTACTAGGCCAGGTGTTATTCATTATTCAGCATAGTTTTAGATACGTATTTCTCTTCCTCTCACACACGACACACAGGAGGGAGGGAGAGAGAGAGAGACTGTTCCAAACTTCACACCTGTGGTTTTGTGTGCCAGTGTATGAAGTAATGTAATGTGATGTCCATTCATGATTTAACACTAAACCTTTTCTTAAACTTGCACATTTAGAGTGCACATTATATCACATCAACATGCTTATTGCCTGTGTCATTACACATGTGACATTTTACATAGTTTCAAAGTTATGGGGAGGTGGAAAAGAATATTCAGACGCCAAGAAAGTCAGGAACTACCTGTCTCACAAATGTAGCAGACACACACAACTCTTAAACATATACCCAGTGTTTTAATTATTATTTATGTATAAACATTTCTCTAACATATCTGCAAAGCACTGAACAGTGCTGAAAATATATCTATTGTGATTAAGAAAACTTTAAAGAAGATGGCACATTTCTCTTTTTCCCCCCTTCAACACAGAAAATATATATGATTGTGATAAATATATACGAGTTTCCAATGCCATAATCCATTATTGGTGTTTACGTCACAATGAAGAAACAAGACCATTACGTCTTTATTAATACGACCATACATCTGAATTAATGTCAGTAAATTACTAATTATATTTATTAGGTCAGTCAATACGTTGCGGAGTTACTAACTCATTCATTCATTCATTAACAAACTAAATTTTAGGACTTCACCCAGAAGTACAGCATGTATAGCATTACTTTTACATCCTTCCCGCACCCTAGTACAATGTCCGAGTAATGACAGAGTAGGCATGTTTGAATAGAGCCGAGAATATTTTGGAGAATCAAAATATTGTTGTTTCTGCCCCATTATACGTACAGCGAATTATTCCGACATTATTTTCGGAATTATTCCGAGATTATTCTCTGAATTCTGACTTTATTTTCGGGATTTTTTTATTCTCTATGCAGTGGTCCTAAAAATAAGTCGTAGTAATTACTAATTCTTTTTTGCTAAGACTTTTATTTTGAAATCCATCACACCACTCGCTACAGTTGTCTCTGGGTCCGCACTGACCCGTGGACTTGGATATTCCTTTATGGATGTAGTGTTTTTCGGGGGCTGAGATGTAAAAATGAGTAGAATAATGTTAGCGAAAGTGTTCACCGGCCGATGTGTAAATGGCGAAGCTGCTGTAAAATGCCGAGCCCCGTGTTTTGTGTTTATTTGCAGAGAATACGGCACTGCTTCTGAGCAGGACTGTGACCGAGCTGGAGCTCCCAGAGCTGCGGATATCGCTGCTAAACTCCGGCAGGAAAAAGAAAAGCCCTCCAAGAGAGAGGTTTGTTGAGTGCAAACTTTTTTTTTACACAACACGCTTCTTAAATAACTCTATTATATTTTGGTCCTACCCACAATTTGTTCCGTCTTGCCCCCGTTTGTCCTTCCGAAGGTTCCGGTGTCTGCTGTACAGAGGAGAGTTTCAGAGCTGAAGCAGTTCACTCAGCAGCTTCAGTCTGTCCACCCCAATGTTTTCGCAAAAGCACTATTTAGGAGCATCCTCTACCAGGACCAGAACATTATAGCCATAAATAAGCCATATGGAGTGCCTGTTTACAGTAAGTGTTTAGAATTATTATAATATATATTTAAAATGTTTACCTCACTTATGCTCTCACAGCAGTGTTCCAACATCTAGTGTAAAGCCTTCCTAGAAAAAAACACAGGAGCTGTTACGACTATTAAATGTGTCAAGCTGAAAATGAAACTTGTGTATCTTGTGTTATGTCCTAGTTCATGTTAGCCTAAGTAAAATTAATTGGTTATATCATTTAAATATTAATTTTAAGCTTCTTTTTAATCTTTAATCAAAATATAGAGCTCTAGACTTCCTGTAAAATGTCTTAATGACATGTTGTTGTGGTGTTGATGGAAAACATTTTAACCAATAGTGTCACTAAATGCTCACTTTTCACCATCTTAACAAATCTCAGTGGATAAAAATGTCTACTCCATATTTCACTTGGAAATATGTAACATTAAGGAAGTAAAATGAGATGCATTTAGATTTTTGTTGTGATTTTAATATCCTTCAAACCAGAAGAATTGCTGGATGAACAAAACGTGTTTGAGTAAATTTGTCCCAAAGCCATTTTCACATGCCTTTTAATAATTAAATATATATTCGGTTGAGTTGTCCTTGTTTAATCCTTGTTAAATTCTCTTCAATGCTAAACAACTGGTTGTCCCTGCAGACACTGGGGGCATCAGGAACAGCATCGCAGAAAGTCTGCCCATCTTGGCTAAGATCATTAATAACACGCAGAGAGGCTCTCAGCTGCAGCTCTGTTACAGTCTGGAGAAAGATACAACTGGAGTTCTCCTCCTGGCTCAGACAGAGGAGGCGAGTAAGCGAATACAGAGTCTTATAAAATCACATGAAATGGAGAACAAATACATGTGAGTATTACACAGAGCCCATTGAAAACACTGTGCAGGAACAGATTTTGTGCCGTATGGTTGTAGGGTTTGTTATAATGAATAAACACAAAAAGATACTCATGATTACACCATAACAATACAGAATACTTCAATGAAATGTTAACATATTGAAAGAAGTCAGACAAATAAAGGTCAAAATTTAGATATCTAAAGAAAGCTCGATATAATATCAGTATAAATGAGTGGAAGAAATGTATCTTAAGGAATTTTTACAGTATTGAAATGAGGAATGTATTTTTAGATACAGAATTTAAACTGTTATACCGTTTAAAAAAATGTAGTATTGAAATAGTACTAGTCTTTTCCATTACTTCAGTATACAACACTAACATCCAAATCACTTTGACTGCTAAAATATGGGTTTGGCTTAATGATTAGTACTGATATCTCATATCTGAAAATGCTTTATTTCCCATATAAAATAATACGCAAGCAAATTATACACAATGACATGTTCCTAATAAACAGGGCGGTCACCGCTGGCATACCTGTTCCTTCTGAGGGAGTGATTGACATCCCCATCATTGAGAAAGAGGTCACTGGGCCCCAGCATCATTTTAAGGTGAACATACATTAAGCATCTTTACAACCATGCAAAAATACTGACTGAGGTATGATCTCAGAATTGTCCTTTACACTTTTAAGTCTTTCAGTGCTTCAGAGGAGTGAGCTCATCAGCACTTTGTCCATTGTAAATATGTTTCTGTATACTGTACGTTTCCTAAGATGGGTCTGAGTCCACTGTACAGACCAGATGAAGAAGGTGATGGACTGACCAGGGTGAGGGCTCATCGTCAAGCCCACAACGCTGTTACACAATACAGAGTGGTGGAAAGTAGCTCAGGCTGCAGTTTGGTAGAGCTCCAGCCAGTTACAGGTACTGCCTTGAGATCTGTCCTTCACAGCCTGTATATTTTCAGTGTACTTTATACAATGACAAAGTACATACAAAATATTATATCTAATAAACTGGCAATGGGGCAGCATGGTGGCGCAGCAGGTAGGTGTTGCAGTCACACAGCTCCAGGGGCCTGGAGGTTGTGGGTTCGATTCCCGCTCCGGGTGACTGTCTGTGAGGAGTGTGGTGTGTTCTCCCTGTGTCTGCGTGGGTTTCCTCCGGGTGACTGTCTGTGAGTAGTGTGGTGTGTTCTCTCTGTGTCTGCGTGGGTTTCCTCCGGGTGACTGTCTGTGAGGAGTGTGGTGTGTTCTCTCTGTGTCTGCGTGGGTTTCCTCCGGGTGACTGTCTGTGAGTAGTGTGGTGTGTTCTCTCTGTGTCTGCGTGGGTTTCCTCCGGGTGACTGTCTGTGAGGAGTGTGGTGTGTTCTCCCCGTGGGTTTCCTCCCACAGTCCAAAAACACACATTGGAAGGTGGATTGGCGACTCAAAAGTGTCCGTAGGTGTGAGTGTGCAAGTGAATGTGTGTCTGTGTTGCCCTGTGAAGGACTGGCACCCCCTCCAGGGTGTGTTCTTGCCTTGTGCCCAATGATTCCAGGTAGGCTCTGGACCCACCGTGACCCTGAACTGGATAAGCGCTTACAGATAATGAATGAATGAATGAAAAACTGGCAATGATGTGTATTTTTATTATGGTTTAAGGAGTGAAACACCAGCTTCGCGTCCACATGGCACTGGCTATGAGCTCTCCCATTCTGGGAGATCATAAGTACGCTCACTGGAACAAGTTGGCTCCTCAGGTATGTAACTGTAAACAAACCTCTGACATTCAATACTGTTTTTGTACAAACTAAAGCTGCAGAACAATTTTAACTAGGACCTTGGTTGGCACTGGTGCATTTTTGATGCATTCAAATCTGGCCAAAAATTGTTAAATTAATTATGCTGTAAGAGTTTGATAAAGAGGCATGTGTTTCTCTTTAAGCAAAATCATATCGGTGCATATCCTTTAAATATCAAGGCATGATGTCGAGTAGTGTTCAGATCAGTTTCTCTGCTGAGGCACCCAATGTTCTTTTGGGGCTCAAGCATCTCACCTCGAGTGTAGCATATTCTTAAGACGTGACTCTTCAGCCTCACGGTTAAGGACCCAACGTGTCTCATGTTTCTGCCCGCAGAAGTTACCGGAGGGCGTGCTGCGAAAGCTTGGTTTGGAGCAGAGCAAAACCCGACACCTTCCTCTTCACCTTCACGTCCGACAGACTATCCTACCAGGGGTCAGGGGTCACAGTGACATTACTGTGTCCTGCCCACTTCCCAAATACTTCATTGCAACTCTGAAAAGACTGCGGATCTCACTGCCTGAGAAGCCGTAAAAGATGAGCACAACTTCAGCCATGAACTTGTGTTCTGTGAACACCTCAGATTTGAGCCAGTGTCCTTGATCCAGTCTCATTATTTCAGGCTTTGTCCCAATGTTATACAAAGCATTACACAGTGGGTGATATCCATATTAATATACTGTGTGTACTTAAGGAAAGCTGACCAACTGAAACCTGGAATAACACCATAGTTCAGTTAAAATATCAAGTGATATTTTGCCATCATTGCCCAACCTTATAATAGGGTATGGAAATGCAAAACATGAGGGTACAGAGGCTGCTATTTTTTAGCATGATATTGATGTCAGAAATTGACATAACTTCCTATTCATTTTAACTGCAAGCAAAGGTATTTTTTTGTATACTAACAATCCCACAACACCAAAAGTGGTCCATGGCACTGATAACATTAGTGTTTGGTGTATAACAGAGACAGAGTTTCAGATTAATACTGTGGGGTCTTTTAAACACATTGTGGTCCGTTTAGAATAAAGACCTTAAAAGATTCTCATAATTGTTTAAAAGCTTATTATTTGTCTGTTTGTGACTATTTAATAAAAACAATTTGACAATTACTTTGCCTTGAATTTCTTAAGGCAACATTCTTTCCCCCTAAAAATACAACAGAATGAGTCAAAGACGACGCAACACAGAGTTACAGGGACCTCACTGTACAAAAGGCATGTTCGAAAAAACAGGCTCCAATTCTTCAGTCTCCAGCACCACTATATCAATACATCGGATTACCATAGATGCAAATATAAAAATAAAAACAAAAAATAAGAAAAACCCTAACAATTCCAACAGAGTTCCAGCACTACACGCTTGGATCCCTAAAGAACCAGAGAGTCTTTCCACGTAGAGGACATCCCTCAAGGTTTATGACTGTGCTCCCACCAAGTCCTAGTTTGGGGATGTGGTGAAGGTAAGGGGTTACAGGACAATAATTCTTGTTATGCAAATTCATGCCGCTGCCCCATAAGGCCTTGCAGTGATAACTCCTGTCTAGTTTCGGTGTTACATGCTCCTCATGAATGAAGAGTTGGAAGAAAAAAGATGCAAGGAAAGGACTGGTGCAAAACTGGGAGCTACATACTTGACAGGGCCAAAGCGAGAAAAGAAATCACACGTTGAGAGGTTAGATCATATTACTTCGGCGGCCATCACGTGAACAGAATAAGTCTTTATTATAAAATAAAAAAAGGCTCATGAGTCCAGTCCAGTCCTCCACAGATGCTCTGCATACGCTCCAGCAACAGCCAGGCAGAGGAGGCAAAGGAAATGAGGGAGGAAAAAAAAATAGAAATATTGGAAGCTTAATTAATCAGTGTGTAAAATGAACAGTTCTTCCCATAACCTGTTTGCAAGCTGGTTTTATAACCGTACTGCCAGCTGCAACATGAACTAGCAACCCCAAAATGCAAGTGTTCGGCAAAGGGCTTGATCAAGTACTACAATCTATGGAGGGCAATTAAACTTGATAACTTTGATAATAAGGCTCCTGTTATGGTGAAAATAGCCAATGAATTATTACATTTCTACCATGTTATTGTGATCTTCATATTCATTTTAGAACTATACATCATTCTGAAAACGGAAAAAAAAAAAAAAAAAAAAACCACCTGCCCAGCTAAACTGATCAGGCAGTACTTAGAAAATTATACTAATGTCTTTCGGGTCAGTTATCTGCCTGTACACTCGAGTGACAGACCTTTGATTTTACCCATAATAATAGTTCTGAAAAGTCCATTCAAAACATAGACCATAAACTGGCCCTGCAATGTGCATGTGCAACTATCCAAAACACTAATTTATAGAGCATACATGAATAATTTATAGAATTGAATATTGCCTCCTCTGGGAAAAGGCCCACACTGCTTCAGTTCGAGTAAACACAGCACAAAGAGCCGAAAACGGCCACTCAAGTACCCCTTCCTTTGAGTGTGTGAGCAAAAGGGTCATGGAGAAGCTGCAAGGACTGAGGAGTTCAGAGGCAGAAGCAGACACCTCCCCATTCACCATCTTTCTTATCTTTCTCATGTTTCCTCACTGAATGTTGACCTGTGCAATGGAGATTATTTCCTGGATTTCCCGCACCATCATGATACGTGTGAGCATGTGTTCCAGCTGCTCGCTCGTGATTGGCTGGGTCGAGTACCATATGGGGCTGTTTGGGGCCACAACAGGTTCTGGTGTCAGGTAATAAGTGTCGTTCCGGCCTTTGGCAGTCTGAGGGCTAAAATAAAGAGAGGGCAATTAGAAATGTCTCACAAATCCTACTGTTTCCATTGCACATGGAATATGTCTTAAAAGTTAAAGCTTAAAAAAGGACAGCATGTTGAAACTTTCCTTATTGTTTTTATTTAGTGCAGTGTCCCCTGTGTAGGGAAATGGAGGTTGAACTAGTATGATTTAGAAGTCCAGAGAGGAAAATCCTAACCCCAGTCTACACTTTGGTGAATCTCAGGACACAAAAAAGAAATTGAAATGGTTTTTTAAAAAAATAAAAGAAAAGAAAAAAAAGGAGAAGGCTTTCATCAAAAGAAAATACATTTTAATGTGTATTTTGAATACATATTTATTGGCATAAACTTCCCAACATAAATCTGTGATTTATAAAGAAACTATGACCCAATAACAAACATAATTCCAGGTTGAATTTTAAAGACTTCAAATACACATTGATATTTCCAAATATGAGTACTTGAACATTCATTCTCAGTTACTCTTAAATATAAATAGACCTCCATTTTAATCACTGTTTATATTCCCGATACCTGTGCTAGACATGTCTTAAACATGGGAAACACCTGGGAATTAGTCGCGACATCCTCAGATAACTTGAATGAAATGAGGAAAAAATAAAGTTGAGTGTTATCTCACACAAATCTGATTCTTTAAAATATTCTTTCATGTCGAGAGAGAGAGAGAGAGAGAGAGAGATAGGGTGAATGATAAAACGAATTAGCAGAGGCTCACCATTTGAAGAGGTAAAAGTCATAAAGTTTGATGGGGCATCGTAGTGGATTCTCTGGATCCTCAGTTTGTTCTGCATACATGTCATCGGTAACTATGGATAAAATAGGAGATATGTATTCCAATGAAACAGGAAAAACTACAAGACTTTATTGTTCAAAAGAGTGAAACAAAAGAGGATCTTAAGGAGGTTTCACACCTTTCTGACCAATATGATGGGCACCTACACCCTTCAGGTAGCGAATGCTGGTGCTCTTGTCTTTTGGATTGGCTGGGTTCTTCTTGGTGTGTCGGAGCACTTTTGAGAAGGCCACTTTCATATGCTGCTCCACCGTTGTCAGATGGAAGTACCTGGATATTACACGGCTACCTTTAGTTTACCTTCTGCATTGAGGCTCCATAATTTAAATTTTACTGTCTGAGTGTTTGGGTACCCAAGGGAACCCAAGAGAAGATATTAAAAAAAAGACATGCTAAAATAATCAGTGGCTGAAAACAACACAGAAGGAAACAGACAAAATAACTCACTTGGTGTTAAAGTACATTAGCGTAGTTAGTAAAGTAGAAGGAGAATGTGCTCCCAGCTGTTTACATTCCCACAACATCTCCTCTGACACGTGACTGGGGATGATATAACCTGGAATAAAAAGCAAATAACTTTTACACACAATATAAATACACCATACTGAGACTAATTATTATGTGAGTTTTCTAGCCACACATTGCAAAGTTCATCAGAAACCAAACAACAAGCTTTAAAGCACACTCAAAATGCATGAAGGAGCCTGTGAATACCGCTTACCTAGTGGGTGGATACTTGGCCTCCACTCTTCCAGTATTTTATGTAAGCTTTGGGAAAAGCGGTTGTAGTACTGATCCGAAAAGATATCATCCACCCTGCCATTCTCAAACATGTACTTCACCAAAAACACAGAGACAGTAATTAGGCAAAATCAACATGGTAAAATAAACTGAATAAACAACGCAGGTTAAATGAATGAAAAGATGGTGGAGACGACATACTTTTTGTATGCATAAGAAGATGTAATAGAGCGCATCAGGTTCAAACACCTCTCCCTCCAAGCCACGAGCCTCCTGGGTCATCAGAGCCAGAGCCACATTGAGCTCACCCACTGAGCTTGAGATCAGGTCCTCTTGGAAACGCAGCAGCTGACGGCCTACAAAGAGGAAATGGAATTCACACTGGGAACAATACAGGAACCTATTTGTATTGGAAATTAGCACTATAAATAAACATGAAACACAAATGGGCACAAAGAAAACAAGGAGAATAGCCACTAAATGTTCACTCACGGCCAATTGGTGCTAGTTTATTTTGTTCGTTCTTGTCGAGCTCTGCGTTTTTGCGTTGCACCCAAAGCCTCCATGTCTCTAGGCCTTCTTCTGGTTTTAGTGTGTTTGGAAGGAGCAACTCAGGAGGTGCTTCAACTTGTGGCTCCGTCTCTGCCTGAAGAGAATAAATAGCTCTCTTTCAGAAAAAAACTGAACACATCTGCTTGAACTGTACAATAACTAGCCAGGAACAATAATTCTTAATAGTAAAGATATGATCTGATTCTGATATGCATATCCTCGGGTACATTTTTAAGAATATAAACTATATTTCTGCATTGAATCAATGCTGAGTCTGTGCTATAGCTTGCTTAAGTGCCCTGTACTGCTGTGAGCATTTATATTTGTGCATTTGTGTGTTTGCTTTGAGTTTTAGCTCTCCCCGTTTAACATTTAGCTTTATATTCTGTGAAGTGCACTGTGCAATTTGGGACAGAGCACAGTTTAAATGTGGTTCAAGGAAAGAAACATATACAATGCCAGTAAATATTTGCCACCTGGGTGCCTGTATTCCCCCCAGAGATTACCATATTTCTGGCCTCAGATTCATCCACCAGTTCATTCATTCTGTGACATCCAAACTGAATCTTTCTCTCTGTAGTGTGGCGAAGAGTTCATATTTCCAGACCTCCTCAGTTAATCTCCCCTCAACTTAATCCAACGTTTGTCAGTCTACGGTGTAGGGTGCACAGCCACACTGTACCTGTTCTTTGCATACGGTGTAAACTGGATAGATGTGTTCACAGATACCCAACATCACACCATACAATCTCAATCATTTTAGCCAAACAGACAAGATTTCATTTTTGTTAGAGGAATATTGCTTGCTTTGAATTATGGTAAATAGCCAGACAAAACTATTTTTGTTGTGGCTTTCTAAGCCATTTTATATTCTGTATTTCATAATATAAAACAATAATATTCCATAATAAATTAAACATACCTTATATACCTCACAATGACACATTTTGTCATGTGGTCTGTGATCACGTAATATCACAGAACACATTCACACGAAAGAGAAAAGCAATTCTGTCAGGCAGTTAAATAGTTTACTTCTAGTAAGCTCAGAAATTCAGATTCAATCCAGTTTATGAGGACAACTGAAATACATCACATGCTTCTAATCCACATTCATAGAGCACAGACTGACCTGTAGATGAAGCTGCTGTTCCTGAGCCTCTGCCTCTGCGTGCTGCTGCTGCTGGGGGTCCCATATGTGCAAGGCCTGGGTGGTGCCGGAGTATCCTCCTCCTACAGTCTGTACTGCTACTGGGATGTGAATGTTTCCGTTCATAAACTGTGCTGGAAACAACGAGTGAACCACCTCCTCCTGTGTAGTCACCCCAGCCCCAGAGACCGGCACAGCTACTGCACCAGCTGTCTGAGCCACCATCTTGTCCTTATCTTTATCCTGTGAGGCAGGGGAGGCCTGTACCTGCACTGTGCTGTAGGCTTCCTGGGGAATGGCAATGTGGGCAACACCCTGCTGCTGCGGGGCCGAATACACCGGAATGGTCCAAGTCTCACCTGCTGGGCCTGTGATAGTGCCAGTGGTGCTGTACAGGTGAGTGCTGTCGACTGTCAGCAGGTCTGGTCGGAGAGACAGGTAGCCCTGCTGCTGGCCCTGGGGGATGGCCAGTACTGTGGCCAGCTGCTGGCCCTGTGGGAGTGAGTAGGACACCACAGTGGGCACGTCCACCTTGCGTTTCTTTGCCGGCTGCAGGACAGCCTGCGAGGCCCCCGGTCGACGCTCGGCTTCGCGAGGAGAACCTTGCTGCTGTGGAGGCGACAGGGCCTCTACTGTCTGGATCTGGATCTGCTGACTTCCTGCTACTGCTGCCACTAACTGTGCCTGGATCTAAAGACAAGCACACAAGTTATTAGAAATGGTTACAATAATCTATTTTTAAACGCATTGCAATTTTGAACAGAATCTTTTTCTTTTTTCACATTTCCTGATAAAACTTGCACTGAGAAACAATGCTACCGTAAACAACTTGTGGCACATTTGCTAAATTATTCAGCACTTCATGGTTTCCTATAGATATACCTAACTAAAATACTGAGCATCTCTACCCATTGTTTTTCATCTTCTGCTGCTTTAAAATTTACAAATATATTCAGACTTTGCGTGTGTCAGTCTGAAATTTTACACCCAGGGGAGCTAAGACAACAGCAGCTATAAATGATATATAAATGGAAAAAAGGTCATAAAATAATTGTGTTAAGTGTTCTGCAGTTTCATCTACTCTTTTCAATTACATTTAGCAATTTTGACAGTTATGTCAATTTGCTGGTTATATCAAATTTAACAGATTTAAACAAGAAAACACAAGAACAGAAATATACACTGATCAACCACAGGTGTAAGACCAATAGGTTTTAGCAAGTAAACTGTCAGTTGAAATTAAAGTATTGGAATCAGGAAAAAAAAAAGAGCAAGTACCAATTATGATGGTCTGGCTCTGATCAAAGCATCTCCTTGAGGGCAGTTCCCGCCATGCAGTGGTTAATTCCAAACAAAAGTCGTCCAATGAAAGACAACTGGTTAACAAGCATCAGGGTCAGGGCACTGAAGACTGTCTGATGTACGAGGGCAGCGAAACCTAGCCTAACTTGTCAGACCCCAACAGAAAATCTATAGTAGCACAAATGGCTGAGTGTGCTAATGCTGGCTCTGATGTGAATTTGCTGTGTATGGGGCTCTGTGTCCATCGTGTGCCCTTCAAACCCTCATACATCAAGAGACCTCCAATAAATATTAACAATAAAAGATTTCACATATTATAAAAATGTAATATAGAAATTCATCTTTGAATAATACATGGGTAGCAATTACTCTTCATACAAGTATCTTAAACATCCTTACAAATTCCCCAAAATGCTATGTGCATGTGATTTGGTGTGTACCTGTTGTTGCTGTTCTTCTGTAAGCTCCCCCTGCTGCACTAGCTGTGTAGTGACTCCCTGTAGATGCTGCTGTGTAGGAGAAGCCACCTGCAGTACCTGACCAACAGTCTGACCCTGCTCACCTTGGATCTGCACCTGAAAATGAAGAAAGTGTGTCAAAGACAAAAATGTATCCCAAAATAAACAATTCTGTTTATCCTGTAGCCTCACGTTAGAAAACTGAAAATATGTAAAATACTCAGCATCAGACAAAATTGGGTGTAAGATCTTATTAGCCATTCTACAGAAAGAAAAAGGGAGGGATTCTGACCTGGACCTGAATCTGCTGCTCTGATGCCTGCTGCACAGCTGCAGCCAGCTGTGGTGATATCTGTGTTGATGTCACCTGCACCTAGACAAGCATATCATAGACAAAATTATCATAATTTCAACATCAGGCCAGTACATCTACATGTTGAGGCTTCCTTACATACTGACAATATAGATATCCTCAAAAAAAAAAAAAGCATGTGTCAACATTGATCAAAAATAATTATATTAAATAAACAGTGCTAAGTTTTCTTTTACTTAAATCACTAATCTAATTTCCTTGCAGTTAATTTTTATGGGAAATGTGCTTTGTTTGACCACATATGAGTCGTTTATTGAACACAGTGATGATCAAAGATATCAAATTTAAAAATTACACATCTTCAAGACAAAAATAACAAATTTAACTGATTCTGTTTCTTACTGGGCATGCAAGCTCCAACAACGATCCCGCCACCTCTGTGCTGTCAGTATAAATGCAGTTAGCCCCCTGCTGGTAGACCATTGTGGTGGTGGTGCCGCTGGCCTGCTGACTAAACTCCTGCAGGATCTCTGGGCCTTTGGTGGCCAGTGACTCCAGAAACTCCTTCATACGATGCTGAGGCACAGTTCGCGCCTTCTGTCGCACATACTCGTCAAACGAGATCGCACCGCCTTCAATCGGCTCATTCATGACAGGTCAATCCACCTTACACTGACAGAAGCCTAGAAAAGGAGTAATGTAACTATCAGTATCAGAACAAGTTGACAACCGTACTGAAACAATGCCTTTACAGAGTTTATGGACTAAAAACGCTTTCATGATCTCCATTAAACACACAGCGGGCTTACTTATAGCCTCAAGATGCTCCAACGGATTTATAAAAGATAACACAAGTAAACGTCTTCTGCAAAAGCAAATATTTGCATTTGGTTGTCTTTAAAATGGCAGAAGTAGAATGTTTCATGATTATCAATGACAAAGAAACTAACACTGCTTTATTACACTTAACAGGGAATCTTGGATGCACCAGATTAAGTTCTCGATGAGAGAAAGGGATTTTGCAGACGTTTTCTGATGCATCTACGATTCTGTGCCAAGTGAATTCATTTTTATTTACCCCTTATGAATTTATTTATCCTTCAACAATTTAAAAAACAACCAAATACACACCTACACAACATTTTCAATAGCATTAAACACAGTCCTCACAGACATTCACCCGGAGCAAGAATTGAACCCACAACCTCCAGGTCCCTGGAGCTGTGTGACTGCGACACTACCTGCTGCGCCACCGTGCCGCCTATTCTTATTATTTAATTTCTAGTAATTTTGTTAAATGCATCAGTACAAGTGAATTCTGTAAAACTACATTTGGGTCTCAAGTGCCTGTTTACATTCTTATGTTTTGCCTGCTTGGCTTGGATGTGGATTTGGGATGTGCAACTACTGTTGTGTAGGTAGATGACTAACAATAACAAACTGGCACATACCTGCAAAATATATTATATGGACTGGTAACCCTGCAAGACATAGTAGACCACCAAATCTATCACCATCATATAAACAAAACCTCAAGCGTTCATCTAAGACACACAGAATAAATCAAGGCCCACTCTAGCTTCAGAACTTAAAACATCCCTAGGGGCTGCTGCCTACACCTCAACTGATCGAAGACAACACTGAAGGGATATGGAACTGTCAAGAAGCCACTACTGAGAAAAGAATGTAGGAAAAAAAATGATGCAAATTGAACAATAAAGCTGATGTTTTTTCTCAGAAAAAAGCACTGACCGCCCTAGCACACATCTCAACAATATAAATAAATGTGTGATGTTTGGACAGTGGAAGCTGGAAATTGTAACATTTTAAAACTTAATGCCAGAGTTATGGAAAAGCATTCATGCTGGCTCTTGGAAAAACTAAAATCATGTCACCTAAGAATAAAACCCACAGTGAAGGCAATAAAGCCTGCAGTAAAGTGTGAACTCTTTAAATGCTAAATATTTCTATGTAGTAATTACATCTTCTATGTAATTTTCTGTCAGTTTCTGTCAATTTATGCTTTTTTCAGATGCTTGGAAATTCAGATTGTATAGTTTGCATAAATGAGGAGTGGTCTTTGAAATGTCTGTATATAGGCTAAACAATTCAAAATACATTACTGGGCATCAGAGGGCATCAGCTGGGCAAGTGCACTGTGTAGTGAGTAAAAAAAAATAAAAAGACATTTGAGACTGAGCCGAATCTCTCTACCTTCCCTATCATACCTGGGCTGCTTAACGTTATATGAAAGGATTGCAACCTGTAATCTGGATGTTAAAAGGAGTAACACGCTATTAAAGTTAATATGAAAAAAAAAATCACTGACGACGCTACCAGCTCTCACACCGAAGCAATATTAGCCTTTTGGCTAGCTAGCTAACCATTAAAATAAAAGCTCAGGGTCGACAGCAAGAAGCAGTGTTTATTCACAGTCACCTTAAAATTCAAATGACACCCACTGTGTGACATATGTACTCAGCCACATCGGCTCTAAAAGAGCAACCGCAGGTTATTTCAGTTAGCTCATTGGCTAACGTTAGCAACGGCCGCGCATCCCTGCCATGCTACCTTAAATAAAACCAAAACCAATTTGCGCCAAAACACGTCGTTCAAAAAAATAAAACCCCAACCAAAGCCCGACTTTAATTCCTCTTCCGCACATGTAGCCTATATCCCGGGTGAGATAGGGAGCTAGAAGCCTTTTTCAAAGCCTTTTTCCTCCTCTTTTTATTTGGCTGCAGCAAACAATAACCACACCAAATTAACGACGTGGAGCAGTTCCACATTAACCGCTTTCCCTCCGCTTTTAACACCGCGGCACTCCTCCGCCGAGACCCCTACCGTGTTAGAAAACGCAGAGATGCGCTTCTCCGGGCGGCCGACGGGGAACAGCAGCAAAAAATCTCCTTATGTTACAGAATATATGTTTTTAAGAGCGGCGGGCTGACGGAAGTAGGCCTCCAGTGAGAGAGTGCGGGACCCCGGACTGTAGAGCTGAGAGAGCGCCGCTTCATTGGAGCTCCCTCTTCAGGCTGCAGCTCCGCTCAATAAACACATTCACAAAAACTGCCAACAGCTACAGTTTAAACAACTATTTTGATTCATGTAGTCGTATTGTTTTTCCAAAATTCTCCGTTCGAATTCTCAGTATATTTGGTATTTTTCAAGTCTGTGTTAATGACATTTGCGAATATTTAATGTAAATAGGTGTGTACTATTTGTCTGTTCCAGTCCTCAGTGGTTTTCTTTAAGATGTTTTGATTAATAGAAGTTTGTATCCGTACTTTTAAATCCACGGTGGTCTATATTTTTCATGTTTTCAGTCTACAATGATCTGAAAGTTACTGTATGGTTTTAACGTTAATTGCTTCGTTTGCATTCAGTCCACAGCTGGATACCTAACATAATATGAAATTTATCCCCGTAAATCAGCTAAAGTATTCTTCGCCTTTCTTTCCACAAACTGAACCAAACAGCACACAACACGTTATTTTTCCCCGTCTGAATGCGACTCGTCTGAGCCCGCTCTTCGCCTAATTTCTGCGTGCCTGTGCCTTTAAGTGGGTCTGCATTAGCGCCAGTCCGCCTTAAAGCGCGAGGCGATGTGTGTGTGTGAGGGCCTCCCCCTGCTCGCGCTGCACAGCGCTGGCTGCGCGCGCTCTTAAGGTGGACCGACAGAGATGTGTAATACAAGCGCACCCCGTATAAACCAGAGCGGTCAACGAAAGAGTTAATTCCCACAGTCTGTGCCTTAACCCTACAGTGACCCCCGACCACAAAATGTCTCATTCACCCTTTTACAGTCGAGCGGATGTGTTTAAGACACCTCTTACATGAGAATAAGTGAATACTTTAAGCAAAGACGATAAACGTAGCTAAACTTTTATCTATAACACTTTAAAGTTACTTTTTGGAATTTGTAGTATTCAGTAACTTTTAATAACAATTTAAATGTACACAAACTTACATGAATTTTTAAATTACTTGTAAAAAAGCTGTCAAAAAGCTACATTTTACACACTGATTAATACAAAACCTCAGATTAATACATTTTACACACTGATACAAACAGCCTGAGTCAAATACACTGTATTTATGATGTCATGAAAACCAACCTATTTACATTTATCAACTTGTTCTAATGCAGTTTGCCCTCTATTGTCCACACCAAAGTGCTGATAGTTTTTCAAGGTTCTCCCCCTCTTTAAGAAGAATAACGAGGGATTTTCTAATCTTTTTTTCCTAGATACTTGTTTACAACAGATGCTGCTTTAACTTACATATTTTTCTGAGAGTGTATATAGGTAGTACCTTATGACTGTTCGTGTATATGCACGTGAATGTGACACATTAAAACATGATCTGGGTAAATCTGTTATACACCATCTAATGGGAAACTGCCATCACATGCATCTGATGATCAGTAGATTGCACTGCTGTCATTATTTAACTTATTTACATCCATTCAGTTTAAGATGACTTGACTTACACAATTACATTCATTAATATTGCACAAAAACACTGGGGCATTACAACATCAAGCAGATACTGAAGCCCACCAAATAATATACAAGAAAATGCTAGTAAATGCCCCAGTCTGTGCTTTGTCATGCTATGCGTGGGGCAGACTGGTGAAGTGCAAAGCTAATGGTCTTACAGAAATCCTTTAAACTGACGAGATTAGCTTTCTGCAGCTGTGGGCTGCTCAGAAACAAGAGATACAGAAGAGGAGCATGTCTGTAATTGTTGGGCACTACAATTCACCATTGTTCACTATTCCAGTCCAATATATCTCTCTTCAAGGTATTATATGCTGCAGCACCTGATCATGTTTAGCCTACGTTACAGGAGCTGATTCTAGGGCTCCGACCAGAGATGATCACACGAAACATGAACCAGATGGTGGAAAGATTATGGCACAACGTCAGAGGTACTTCGATCTAAGCATCAGGCACAGAGGCTGTGTCATATTCAGGTATCACTCGATATCTGATCTTGGAGAATTCACCAACACATCACTGCTGATTTACAGTTTGAAGATTTCTGTAAGTGTCAGGTTTGTTGGGACAGTCACCAAACCTTCAGGTGAGTGTTTGATGAGTAAAATTGTCAGTGCTGCAAAGTCTTGTTATAAATATCTAGTTAAAACAACAGACTGCATTTTAATGTCTTGTAAGTTTACTCCAAAATGTCATATTAGTTGATACAGTCAGAAAAGCAGAACTGACCAAAATAAAGTATGATTATATAATGCAATTTGTAACATGATAAAACCACATGATTTTATTTTATCCGAAGTCTGTATGTGGAAACCATATGTAGAATTCATTATAAGATGTATTTGGATTTGTATGATGTATTTGGTTTAAAATATGTTTGCTAATTTATTTAATGTATGTTTTTATTCATTTTAAGATATCAGACAATAAATGTAATTAAACAGAATTTTGAAAACTCAACTTTAAGTTAAAAAATTTGAAGCCATTAGTTCTCAACTTTGATTAAACTGTATCTGGCTTCTTGCAGATGTCACCCACTCCAGATTCTTAAAAAGAAAGTCACCCAAAGTGTTTATTTATTTATTTATTTATTTTCAAAACACTCAAAACATCTTAAAAATAACATTTTTCGCTTTGTAAATAGTCTTTTAATCGATTGGTCTTCTGAGGAGATTTTTTAAAATATGTATGACTGTGAAAAAATGTCTGAAGAACCTCTGCATAATGTAATGTTCTACACAATTTAAAAGCTTTTTCTAGAAAAGAGTACATCTGAACCATTTAGAATCTTCATGATCTGTATGAAACACACCCTCAAAGAAATACATTCTAAAGATTCCTGTTATGGTATATTCATCATACATTTTATTCATCTTTCTACAGACCCTGGCACCTTTAGAACATGTCTGCTTTCAGGAACGCCCAAGTTCCAGCAGCTTGGCCCCTGGCTCTGCTGTTAGGATTGTCTCTGCTCCAGCAAGCTGCTGTTGCATTTGTTGGAACAGCAGGCAGCTCAGACTTAAAGAAGGTCTTGGGTCAGGATAAGGGAGGCCAGACCGCCAACACTGCTGAAGACACTCAGCAAGCTCTTCTAGCAGCAAGTTGGCCAGATGGAAAAGCTGATGGGCTCACTAAACATTTGTTACTACCCTTTCACAGAAACATTGAAGGCTCTGCAGAGGGAAGTGGGTTAGAAAATAGTGTGGAGGGAAATGGAGGGAGGACACCATCTACTGGCATGCTGGAGATTAGCATGTCCAGCCTGGATGCTGAAGAGAAAAGAGATTTGGTGGAGAGAGTAACAGATGAGCCTCCTCCCCCCTCTGTTCCACAAAAGCTCATGCAAAGGATTATCCACAGTGATGATCAGGATATAATGATAATGAAAAGAAATTACGTTGGATTTCCACAAGCCATGTCCACACTGGCCATTCCGTCTAACACCCCAGTCCATACCACACCAATCAAGACTGACAACAGCAGGGACGCCAGTGTTTCTACTACATCAGCTGTGGATTCACCTGGAGGACAGGGAATTTTCCCCAGTACAACGATTCCTCCTGTTGATGACATATTAAACATCATGAGCACCATTTCTACAATAGATGCCACACAGGATAAAATATTCACACTTGAGGCCTCAGGTAACACGTCCACTCTTGAAATCCCCTCTATTACTACCCAATCATTAGAGGTCACTGGTGAATTGCCAGAAGTATCTGAAATTTTAAAGGAAGGAAACAAGCAAGGAGCAGCAAATTTATTGCCAGTAAACACAGAAGAAACACAAACAGGTAAACTCTAGGTAAAGACTGAAAATGAGTAGATATTAAAGAACAAACTAAGAATTCGTGGGGTTTGTTTGTATTTTAGGTTTTGCAAAATCTGAGGGAGCCACTTCTAATGCTTGGACACCTTCAGGATTACCACCCTCAATTAATCAATCTGTGTCAGAAGTGGAAAATAAAGAACAAGGTAAAGATGACATCCATAAAACTGAATGTAGTTGTGAGTGTTTCAACCTTTTTCGCACAATTTTGTATTTTTCGCACAGTTTGTATATCTGGTTAAAAAGGAGGTACACCTTAGAATTTAATGGTCCATTAACGTAAAATCATAGAGTTTGGAAAAATATCTTGTAAAAAGAGAATTCTGACTGTTTTTGTTATATAAACAACTTCTCTTCCTCCATCCTTCCTGTATGCTCTCTCTCTCTCTCTCTCTCTCTCTCTCATCTCAGATGATCGCAAATTCAGGAGGAATTGGTTTGGCGGAATATTTGGGCCTACCCCAGAGAAAGGCCAGTCTGACACCTCAGATCCATGTGGGCTGCGTTTAGGCCCCTGTGTGTTTCCTACAAGCCCCAATGGCACTCTCCTACAGTGGGAGGATTTGCGTCGCACTTTGGCATTTGCCTGGGAGCTCCATGTCTTTGGCTCTGCTGTCTTCTTCATGTTAATGATGTGTGGTGCTATCTGGGGAGTGATAGGTGGAATTGGCATGCACCACCCCTTCTGTGGATCCCTCACTTTGGCTAACAACTTGCTGCTGCTGGCAGGTTTGCTTAGATTTGTTCAATTCATAGTCGACCCATATGGCACAAGGCATATTCTACCGCGTCCAGCTCTTGCAGCACTGTATAACTTACCTCTTTCCCTGCTGCTGTGGGCACAGGTGACCCTAGCCTTGGTTGCACTCAAAGGAACGAGGCTAAACCTCCTGACTCCTGCTCTACAACAGCCTCATATTACAGGGGTTCTAGCAGCTTTGCATTGTGCTTTCCTTCTAGTAGCCGATCTCCTTTCCTATACTCTGTCCCCAGCGCTGCCATTAATGCTGCAGACGCTGTCCATCTGCTGGGGCTTACCGCTCTGTTTGGGAATTCTCTTCCGAGTACTTACTCCACTTCGGCCGGCTGCCAGGACTCCTATCCCGAGATGGGGCATCTACAAGCGAGTTGAGGAACGTGCCAGACGTGTGCTTATTGTTTGTTCCCTCTTAGGTGTGCTGTGCTGTGCTCTACAAATCCACGGCCTGCTCTGGCTCTATGGCCTCCTTGGGGACTGGCGGCGGTTTGGCTGGGGCTGGTGGCTCGGGCAATTCTGGGCACGTCTGCTGGAACTGTCCTGGAGCTTTTCGTTGCTACTCCTGGGTTCACGAGCTTTCTGGAAGCCTCGTGGGGGGCACAGGAGAGCAACTCAAAGTCAAGGGGCTGCTGGAAAGTCGGAAATAAAAGTTCAAACATCCTTCTTGGACAGAGTTTTGAAGTGGATGCCAGCAGGACCCTGGAAGGGGCAAGTAAACACCTGGGCTGATCTGTTGCCTAATAACTGGGCAGGGTATCAGCACTCCAGAGCAGATATCAAGAGTTCAGTGGTTCGGAATAATGAAGCACCCCCAGGTAGCAGCTTGAATGACAGCAATATTGACAATATTAGTCTTGGAGCCTATGATAACAACAATCTCCAATCAGCTCCCCGGTTTTCTCGTGGTCTGGAATGGCAAGAGCGAGACTGTGTCCTGTCTCTTATCGAGTTTGACCTATGCCCCCCATCTCCCATCGAACTTAGACGTAGCATTGACAACACCTTACATTTCGGCCACCTGCTGGGTAGCATGGGTAGCCTCTTCACCCCACCACCACCATCATGGACCCAGAGCGAAGTTACCACAGCAAATTCTGGTAGTGATTTTGCAACACAGACTACACCCACCCACATCGCCTACAGATGGGCTCTGGATGCAGGTTCAAGTCCTATCTCTCCACAGCGCTTTAGGACAGTGCAGCAGCCAGAGGTGGCAGTGTTGGATCCACAAACTTTCTTTCCTCCAGACATAACCAGTGAGAGAAGGCTGTGGGAGAGGAATTCAGCCATACCAACAATTAATGAAGATGGTGACTGCATCAGCATAGCAAGTGGGGATGAAATCACTAATCTTTGAACTGCTCTTAGACTCTGTGAAGTCTAGCACTGAACAGAAATGTAATTGCTTTTCATCAGGTTTGCTGTAATTCAGATGCATCAGTTCTAATGGCTAAGAAATGGGTCTACCAATGTATGTACAACTTGTTTTAAAATCACAGTAAAAATAAAATGTCTTTTCTAAATTCATTTATAGTTACATCTATTAAACTATGAGATAACACTAATGATCTCTTTCTATCTTAATTCATATATTGTTTCATCCATTAAACTGCAATAAATATAATTTAAATATAAGATTTGATCCATAGACCACCACAGGGTGTCGTGTAAAAAACTGCATTTTATCCATTTTGCCACACTGTTGTCATTATATGAATACAAGTTAACTTTTTCTCTAATGCTAATCCAGGGTGATTTACACGAATAAAGACCCAGAGCAACAGGCTGTGCAGTAGAATTGCTTACAACCCCCTATTGCTAGTTTTACCCCCTCTGTATCACACTTGTCCAAACACAAACTACTGCGATTATTATTGAATTTACCAAGAACTTTCACTGTGTGTTATTAAAAGTCTGAAAAATAAAAATCTGAAGCAGCACATAACATTAAGAGCTTCTCTTCTGTTTTGCACCTAACACAAGCTCCTGCCGCAGGGCTGCATCTTAAATTTCATGATACAATATTTCCACCTCACACTGAGTATGTATTTGTTTAAAATAAAATAAATCAATATTTGTCACTCCCCAAAGACAAACATTTATCAAACATTAATACTAACTTTACAGAAGGAAAAACCTTATTCGCTTTCAAAGAAAGTCAATGTAAAATGTTGGGTTTTTTTTTTTTTGTGATTTTAGAGCTGTTCATCATCCTCTTTAATGTTATTGCAATTGCCCAAAATGAGCAGCACGTGGGCGGATCTTGTGATCTGCACTAATTAGTCACAGGTGAGTTCGATTAGTGCATCACTATAAATGGACCTCTGTGGACATATCTGACTCTGACTAAACATGATTGCAGTTGTTGTTTGGGTTGTGGCTTAATGTGGTAAGCTAAATAAACATGTTGCAGAAAATGCTAAAGTTAATTGTCCTGCTTACAGCAGTGATGCTGAGCCCTGTAAGGTTTTGCCAGGCTTCAATTCGTGAAGAAGTCTCAGACAGAGTTATCCGACATGGCACACTTGTAGTTGGTGACCAGAATAAAAGAAAATCAAGTGAAATGGAGGGTGGTTTTGGTGTGAATCCAAATCATGATGGAGATACTGAAGGGTTCCAGTCTGATCAGCCTCAGGACCCAGGTAAGTGTCTTGACCTGAAGAATTAATTCATGATAAGGCAGGAATCATTTGACTTAAATTAGTAGTTATAAGGTTACTTTAAGAAGTCCTTGTAATGTCCCCTGAGCATGTGTGAATTTGTGTAAATCTGTTTTTAATAAACTCTCAGGGCTTTCCTTCCTTGGTAGGCCTTAAAGTCCTCAAGCCTAACTGGTAGTACTTTAATTTCACTAGCTTTCATGGGAATCTTTATGCTTGTACCCTCACCTTATGTGAAAATAAATTGCTTTCTTTTCCATTCTCAGCATAGGACTAGACTAATACATGCAATGACTTGTTGTAGAAGTGCTCATGGCACAGGGTTATTGCTTTTGAGTATTATGTATTTAAAAAAAACTACTTTAGAAATAGTCTACCCTTAATTGAAAGGGGTTAGATTTAGAAACCTAATCTTAAATATGTTCTGACATCATACTTCACTTTTTTGAGCTGATGTTGAGTTGGGCAAAAGTGTGCATGAGTCAGTAAGCTGTTACCTTAGTAGCTGTTGTAATCTTGGTGTATTCATTGTTCCTAATTTTAGTGGAGCACCAGATGGCGCAGTTTAAACTGCAGAGTTTAAAGCCCTCTGTACAATGTGGTGATGAATCAATGACTCTTCGTATGCTGGGAAAAACAGTTCCTGACTTTTTGGTTGAAAGCGGTAAGGATTGGAGTTAAATCTATATTTTGGTGGTTAACATTTGAGTAAAACTATAATGAACATCTGGCATGTAATTTAGATCTTCTACCTATGAACAATCTTACTGCTGATTACATGTCTGTATGCAAACTTCTCTCATAGAAAAGCTGTGCCATATTTATGGTGGACAAACTAGCTGCCTTCTCCTTTTTTAAAAGAAGTTGGCTATAGTCTGAGCTGTCTCATGTGCTGCTGTTCCTTAGGTGAGGGGAGCCCAGTACCATTATCACAAGTGCCTGCCCGGTGTGGCTTCTCTGTGAAGAGGGCCCGCAGAGATGTTCTCCTCATTGCTAAGTACGATGGGTGTCATATCTCAAAGGAGGTAAGTTATGCTTGTGCTCAATGCACTGTTCCTCTATGTAACTAGATTATTTCAGAATTCCATTATAATATCTGCTTTTATAGTTTTTTTTCTATAGTGTTTAAATGTCTTGGTGCTTCTCCCTTTGTTTCAGGGGGACAGTTACATACTACCGCTGCGTATGTGGGGTGCTCCAGTGAAGATGTCCTGTCCTGTGGCCAATCCACTTACTGTCACTTGTTCCCCCTCTGCAATGTTGATTCATATTGCAAGATCTACTGGTGCCTTAACACTGAAAGGTTGTTACACTTTCTCCCCCCTGGAAATCCACTGAGTGGTCTGCATGTGAATGATTTACTGTTAATTATTTATTTTTAATTAAGTGATGGGAGAATGGGAGCCCCTGGGCAAAGCTGTTGGCAAATGTAAATTCACTTTGGAGGCTGATGCAAGTGGCTGGATTGTAACTGCTCCATATACTAGCAGCTGCTTCAAGACAAAGGTAACTTTATCTGAATGTTAACTCTGGCATTTGAGACATCTATGCTAATGTTGGTTCTTTTCAGGGTACCAACAGGCTGCTGTCTGTGCTGTGTATGTATGGGGAGCTGACACTGTCCTGCCCAGTAGCTCTGGGCCCAACCACCACCCTGCCTGCTGAGATGCCACCACACCCTCAATATCAAGATCCTTATGGCCATTCCATGCTTGGGCCTTGGCCTCTGTATGACCATCCTCCTGCCCCTAAGATCCCCACAGCTGCTCCTACAACTACAGCTCCACCACCTACGAAAGCACGAGCTGATCAGCCAGTGTGGAATCCTCTTCAACATGTTTATGCTGGACATTGGCCACAACAATATGGGTATCCTCCTGCCCCCAAGATCCCCACAGCTGCTCCTACAGCTCCACCACCTACGAAAGCACGAGCTGATCAGCCAGTGTGGAATCCCCTTCAACATGGTTATTCTGGACATTGGCCACACCGCTATGGGTATCCCTTTTCCCATCACAGGAAACCTACAGCTCCACCACCTACCAAAGCACGAGCTGATCAGCCAGTGTGGGATCCTCTTCATGCTGTTGCACATTGGCCACATCAGTATGGGTATCCTCCTGCCCCCAAGATCCCCACAGCTGCTCCTACAGCTCCACCACCTACGAAAGCACGAGCTGATCAGCCAGTGTGGAATCCCCTTCAACATGGTTATTCTGGACATTGGCCACACCGCTATGGGTATCCCCTTTCCCATCACAGGAAACCTACAGCTCCACCACCTACGAAAGCAAGAGCTGATCAGCCAGTGTGGGATCCTCTTCATGCTGTTGCACATTGGCCACATCAGTATGGGTATCCTCCTGCCCCCAAGATCCCCACACCTGCTCCTACAACTACAGCTCCACCACCTACGAAAGCACGAGCTGATCAGCCAGTGTGGAATCCCCTTCAACATGGTTGGTCTGGACATTGGCCACACCGCTATGGGTATCCCCTTTCCCATCACAGGAAACCTACAGCTCCACCACCTACGAAAGCACGAGCTGATCAGCCAGTGTGGGATCCTTTTCATGCTGTTGCACATTGGCCACATCAGTATGGGTATCCTCCTGCCCCCAAGATCCCCACAGCTGCTCCTACAGCTCCACCACCTACCAAAGCACGAGCTGATCAGCCAGTGTGGAATCCCCTTCAACATGGTTGGTCTGGACATTGGCCACACCGCTATGGGTATCCCCTTTCCCATCACAGGAAACCTACAGCTCCACCACCTACGAAAGCACGAGCTGATCAGCCAGTGTGGGATCCTTTTCATGCTGTTGCACATTGGCCAAATCAGTATGGGTATCCTCCTGCCCCCAAGGTCCCCACAGCTGCTCCAACTACAGCTCCACCACCTACAAAAGCCCGAGCTGATCAGCCAGTGTGGAATCCATTTCAACAGGGTTATGTTGAATATTGGTCAAATCAGTATGGGTATCCCCTTTCCCATCCTAAGAGCCCAACACTTCCTCCTCAAACCACTACCTCAACTACACCTGCCAAGCCAAGCATTGATCAGCTGTGGTATCCTCATGACTATTCCTTGCCTGATTCTTGGCAGCCCTACTTTGGGGAAGCAGGGGCTACACCAAGTGCCACAGTTGCAGCTAGTACAACAGTTAAACCTCCCATAGTTGATCAGCCTATTTCATATGACTCTTCTTTGGGACATGTACCATATAATCCTTTATCTCCTGTTCAGTCACATAGCCCCCCAGTTCCTGACCAAGTTGGTGTTCATCAGAAATACCAAATGCCTTGGATGTTTTATCCTCATAGGTATTCTGGCTCTCAGCCAGTAGCCACTTCATCAGCAGGTTCTCAGAGCGTCCCCCTCTCTGAAACTGCACCAGAAATGAAAATCCCTCAACAGCAACCAGTGTACCTCACACAGTTGGGATCACCCTGTTTACCAAAGGCCTTCGGCACTAATGTTTAACCCATCCACACCCATGAGACAGAACCCACTCAATTCCTGGCTGATATACAACACCCCTCTGGTATCCTACCCAGCCAAGCAACCATCAAGAGATATGAGAATTTACCCCTTTGACAAGGACCCAATCATAAGCATTCTTGGGCACAAAGGTTGAACACTCTGGCCTACTCTGCTCAACGTTCTCCCCTTCAGGTAAAAGCAGGGCAAAGCAGAGGAAGTGTTCAGATCCATGAACCCATTCCTGAACGCTGTCCTGGAACCTGGCTCATGACGACACTGGAAATGGAACTAAATGGTTATGTATCTTGAGCAATGTTATAAAATAAAAAATATTTAATATATATTTTGTGGGTTTTTCCTTTGAACCAGGAGCTGTTACCATGGTGATGATTGCCTAGAATAGACTGGAAGATTCCAGACTGTAAGCTGGATATTTGGATTGATGTAGACAAATTGATGGTTTTACATGTGCTTAGAGGTTAAATTGACATTTAGTTACAAAATTAACCATTTTAGCAGTTTGTGGTGTAAAGGCTGTTTTAGCTTGGTGCCTATTCAAGGGATACAGGATGCCCATGGTCTGACATAAGGGGGTAGCCTCCTGAAATTCCCCCTCACGTCAAGCAATTAAAACTGCAGGTAATGCGTGCCTGAATTTAGTGTACATTGTGACCTGGAATGTATTTTAAAGGGTAATTTTACTCATTTGAGTTATCAGTAACTGGGTCAGCTATCCAGACCTAGTTGGTCTTAAATGCTCCCCTCATCAGTGTCATTGAAAAGTGACTACATTGCTATTTTAAACAAGCTTACATCACTATCAAGAGTTTATTTATTTATTTTTTTTTTTCTTCCAAATTCTTGTAGAGTAAATGAGACAACTCCTGGTGGTGCTTTCACAACTACTGACATTAGTTGTGGATTTCCTGTTGTGACCATTCTACATCACACTGGATCTCCCTCTAGATGTATATTAAACTAATCCTCTGTTCTTCCAAATGGTGTTTTCTAAAAATCACCTCAAATCTTAATGCAGAGGCCAATGTTTACTCCATGCCTCCAACTCCTCCCCTGCTCACCTATAGTTTGAAGGAGCTACATTCTCATTCTGCAATTTTAAGTGATCTTTGAATTGATAGGCTTTAAGGGAAAACATAGAATTGTCTACTCCATTCAGATTCATCTGTTTATGATCTGTTTCATCTGGGTTCTTTTTGCTTTCCACTTTGCAGCATGTGATATTACCTCCTTTCAAAGGCCAGGAGAGTGGAGCAGGAAGGACACCCACTGCCCTCACCTGGAATGAATTCCAGTCATCGTCTGACCTGAAGAGTTTGTTTTGGATTAGTCCCTTGGGTTAATTTGTTTTAAATTACCTTGTAAAAGGTGATTTCTGTTTTTATGTAAGCAGCTTCTGGTCCTCTCCTCCCTGTATGCTCGCTCGCGCTCTCTTGTCTCAGATGATCGCAAATTCAGGTGGAATTGTTTTGGAGGAATATTTGGGCCTAACCCAGAGAAAGATATCAGCAATCCAGAGCCGATATCAGGAGTTCAGTGGTTCGAAATAATGAAACACCCCCAGGTAGCAGCATGAAGGACAGCAATGTTGACAATATTAGTCTTGGAGCCTATAATAACAATCTCCAATCAGCTCTTCGGTTTTCTCATGGTCTGGAATGGCAAGAGCGGGATTGGGTCCTGTCTCTTATCAAGTTTGACCTATGCCCCCCATCTCCCATCAAACTTATACGTAGCACTGACAACGCCTTACATTTTGGTTACCTGCTGGGTAGCATGGGTAGCCTCTTCACCCTGCCACTGCCGTCCTGGACCCAGAGCGAAGTTACCACAGCAAATTCTGGTAGTGACTTTGCAACACAGACTACACCCACCCACATCACCTACAGACGAGCTCTGGACGCAGGCTCAAGTCCTATCTCTCCACAGCGCTTTAGGACAGCGCAGCAGCCAGAGGTGGCAGTGTTGGATGCACAAACTTTCTTTCCTCCAGACATAACCAGTGAGAGAAGGCTGTGGGAGAGGAATTCAGCCATACCAACAATTAATGAAGATGGTGACTGCATCAGCATAGCAAGTGGGGATGAAATCACTAATCTTTGAACTGCTCTTAGACTCTGTGAAGTCTAGCACTGAACAGAAATGTAATTGCTTTTGATCAGGTTTGCTGTAATTCAGATGCATCAGTTCTAATGGCTAAGAAATGGGTCTACCAATGTATGTACAACTTGTTTTAAAATCACAGTAAAAATAAAATGTCTTTTCTAAATTCATTTATAGTTACATCTATTAAACTGTGAGATAACACTAATTATCTTAGGGATTTCCATCCAGAGATTTATAAATCTTTACCTTCATTCTGATTTAGTGAAATAAGCTGAGAATTGTGTAGAAATTTTAGAAATATCTGGAATGAAACTAAATATAATTTACATATAAGATTTGATCCATAGACCACCACAGGGTGTCGTGTAAAAAACTGCATTTTATCCATTTTGCCACACTGTTGTCATTATATGAATACAAGTTAAC
Organism: Hoplias malabaricus; assembly: GCF_029633855.1. NCBI lineage: Eukaryota > Metazoa > Chordata > Actinopteri > Characiformes > Erythrinidae > Hoplias > Hoplias malabaricus. The sequence goes on from NC_089804.1 coordinate 39,957,886, forward strand.
TTTTTCTCTAATGCTAATCCAGGGTGATTTACACGAATAAAGACCCAGAGCAACAGGCTGTGCAGTAGAATTGCTTACAACCCCCTATTGCTAGTTTTACCCCCTCTGTATCACACTTGTCCAAACACAAACTACTGCGATTATTATTGAATTTACCAAGAACTTTCACTGTGTGTTATTAAAAGTCTGAAAAATAAAAATCTGAAGCAGCACATAACATTAAGAGCTTCTCTTCTGTTTTGCACCTAACACAAGCTCCTGCCGCAGGGCTGCATCTTAAATTTCATGATACAATATTTCCACCTCACACTGAGTATGTATTTGTTTAAAATAAAATAAATCAATATTTGTCACTCCCCAAAGACAAACATTTATCAAACATTAATACTAACTTTACAGAAGGAAAAACCTTATTCGCTTTCAAAGAAAGTCAATGTAAAATGTTGGGTTTTTTTTGTGATTTTAGAGCTGTTCATCATCCTCTTTAATGTTATTGCAATTGCCCAAAATGAGCAGCACGTGGGCGGATCTTGTGATCTGCACTAATTAGTCACAGGTGAGTTCGATTAGTGCATCACTATAAATGGACCTCTGTAGACATATCTGACTCTGACTAAACATGATTGCAGTTGTTGTTTGGGTTGTGGCTTAATGTGCTAAAGCTAAATAAACATGTTGCAGAAAATGCTAAAGTTAATTGTCCTGCTTACAGCAGTGATGCTGAGCCCTGTAAGGTTTTGCCAGGCTTCAATTCGTGAAGAAGTCTCAGACAGAGTTATCCGACATGGCACACTTGTAGTTGGTGACCAGAATAAAAGAAAATCAAGTGAAATGGAGGGTGGTTTTGGTGTGAATCCAAATCATGATGGAGATACTGAAGGGTTCCAGTCTGATCAGCCTCAGGACCCAGGTAAGTGTCTTGACCTGAAGAATTAATTCATGATAAGGCAGGAATCATTTGACTTAAATTAGTAGTTATAAGGTTACTTTAAGAAGTCCTTGTAATGTCCCCTGAGCATGTGTGAATTTGTGTAAATCTGTTTTTAATAAACTCTCAGGGCTTTCCTTCCTTGGTAGGCCTTAAAGTCCTCAAGCCTAACTGGTAGTACTTTAATTTCACTAGCTTTCATGGGAATCTTTATGCTTGTACCCTCACCTTATGTGAAAATAAATTGCTTTCTTTTCCATTCTCAGCATAGGACTAGACTAATACATGCAATGACTTGTTGTAGAAGTGCTCATGGCACAGGGTTATTGCTTTTGAGTATTATGTATTTAAAAAAAACTACTTTAGAAATAGTCTACCCTTAATTGAAAGGGGTTAGATTTAGAAACCTAATCTTAAATATGTTCTGACATCATACTTCACTTTTTTGAGCTGATGTTGAGTTGGGCAAAAGTGTGCATGAGTCAGTAAGCTGTTACCTTAGTAGCTGTTGTAATCTTGGTGTATTCATTGTTCCTAATTTTAGTGGAGCACCAGATGGCGCAGTTTAAACTGCAGAGTTTAAAGCCCTCTGTACAATGTGGTGATGAATCAATGACTCTTCGTATGCTGGGAAAAACAGTTCCTGACTTTTTGGTTGAAAGCGGTAAGGATTGGAGTTAAATCTATATTTTGGTGGTTAACATTTGAGTAAAACTATAATGAACATCTGGCATGTAATTTAGATCTTCTACCTATGAACAATCTTACTGCTGATTACATGTCTGTATGCAAACTTCTCTCATAGAAAAGCTGTGCCATATTTATGGTGGACAAACTAGCTGCCTTCTCCTTTTTTAAAAGAAGTTGGCTATAGTCTGAGCTGTCTCATGTGCTGCTGTTCCTTAGGTGAGGGGAGCCCAGTACCATTATCACAAGTGCCTGCCCGGTGTGGCTTCTCTGTGAAGAGGGCCCGCAGAGATGTTCTCCTCATTGCTAAGTACGATGGGTGTCATATCTCAAAGGAGGTAAGTTATGCTTGTGCTCAATGCACTGTTCCTCTATGTAACTAGATTATTTCAGAATTCCATTATAATATCTGCTTTTATAGTTTTTTTTCTATAGTGTTTAAATGTCTTGGTGCTTCTCCCTTTGTTTCAGGGGGACAGTTACATACTACCGCTGCGTATGTGGGGTGCTCCAGTGAAGATGTCCTGTCCTGTGGCCAATCCACTTACTGTCACTTGTTCCCCCTCTGCAATGTTGATTCATATTGCAAGATCTACTGGTGCCTTAACACTGAAAGGTTGTTACACTTTCTCCCCCCTGGAAATCCACTGAGTGGTCTGCATGTGAATGATTTACTGTTAATTATTTATTTTTAATTAAGTGATGGGAGAATGGGAGCCCCTGGGCAAAGCTGTTGGCAAATGTAAATTCACTTTGGAGGCTGATGCAAGTGGCTGGATTGTAACTGCTCCATATACTAGCAGCTGCTTCAAGACAAAGGTAACTTTATCTGAATGTTAACTCTGGCATTTGAGACATCTATGCTAATGTTGGTTCTTTTCAGGGTACCAACAGGCTGCTGTCTGTGCTGTGTATGTATGGGGAGCTGACACTGTCCTGCCCAGTAGCTCTGGGCCCAACCACCACCCTGCCTGCTGAGATGCCACCACACCCTCAATATCAAGATCCTTATGGCCATTCCATGCTTGGGCCTTGGCCTCTGTATGACCATCCTCCTGCCCCTAAGATCCCCACAGCTGCTCCTACAACTACAGCTCCACCACCTACGAAAGCACGAGCTGATCAGCCAGTGTGGAATCCTCTTCAACATGTTTATGCTGGACATTGGCCACAACAATATGGGTATCCTCCTGCCCCCAAGATCCCCACAGCTGCTCCTACAGCTCCACCACCTACGAAAGCACGAGCTGATCAGCCAGTGTGGAATCCCCTTCAACATGGTTATTCTGGACATTGGCCACACCGCTATGGGTATCCCTTTTCCCATCACAGGAAACCTACAGCTCCACCACCTACCAAAGCACGAGCTGATCAGCCAGTGTGGGATCCTCTTCATGCTGTTGCACATTGGCCACATCAGTATGGGTATCCTCCTGCCCCCAAGATCCCCACAGCTGCTCCTACAGCTCCACCACCTACGAAAGCACGAGCTGATCAGCCAGTGTGGAATCCCCTTCAACATGGTTATTCTGGACATTGGCCACACCGCTATGGGTATCCCCTTTCCCATCACAGGAAACCTACAGCTCCACCACCTACGAAAGCAAGAGCTGATCAGCCAGTGTGGGATCCTCTTCATGCTGTTGCACATTGGCCACATCAGTATGGGTATCCTCCTGCCCCCAAGATCCCCACACCTGCTCCTACAACTACAGCTCCACCACCTACGAAAGCACGAGCTGATCAGCCAGTGTGGAATCCCCTTCAACATGGTTGGTCTGGACATTGGCCACACCGCTATGGGTATCCCCTTTCCCATCACAGGAAACCTACAGCTCCACCACCTACGAAAGCACGAGCTGATCAGCCAGTGTGGGATCCTTTTCATGCTGTTGCACATTGGCCACATCAGTATGGGTATCCTCCTGCCCCCAAGATCCCCACAGCTGCTCCTACAGCTCCACCACCTACCAAAGCACGAGCTGATCAGCCAGTGTGGAATCCCCTTCAACATGGTTGGTCTGGACATTGGCCACACCGCTATGGGTATCCCCTTTCCCATCACAGGAAACCTACAGCTCCACCACCTACGAAAGCACGAGCTGATCAGCCAGTGTGGGATCCTTTTCATGCTGTTGCACATTGGCCAAATCAGTATGGGTATCCTCCTGCCCCCAAGGTCCCCACAGCTGCTCCAACTACAGCTCCACCACCTACAAAAGCCCGAGCTGATCAGCCAGTGTGGAATCCATTTCAACAGGGTTATGTTGAATATTGGTCAAATCAGTATGGGTATCCCCTTTCCCATCCTAAGAGCCCAACACTTCCTCCTCAAACCACTACCTCAACTACACCTGCCAAGCCAAGCATTGATCAGCTGTGGTATCCTCATGACTATTCCTTGCCTGATTCTTGGCAGCCCTACTTTGGGGAAGCAGGGGCTACACCAAGTGCCACAGTTGCAGCTAGTACAACAGTTAAACCTCCCATAGTTGATCAGCCTATTTCATATGACTCTTCTTTGGGACATGTACCATATAATCCTTTATCTCCTGTTCAGTCACATAGCCCCCCAGTTCCTGACCAAGTTGGTGTTCATCAGAAATACCAAATGCCTTGGATGTTTTATCCTCATAGGTATTCTGGCTCTCAGCCAGTAGCCACTTCATCAGCAGGTTCTCAGAGCGTCCCCCTCTCTGAAACTGCACCAGAAATGAAAATCCCTCAACAGCAACCAGTGTACCTCACACAGTTGGGATCACCCTGTTTACCAAAGGCCTTCGGCACTAATGTTTAACCCATCCACACCCATGAGACAGAACCCACTCAATTCCTGGCTGATATACAACACCCCTCTGGTATCCTACCCAGCCAAGCAACCATCAAGAGATATGAGAATTTACCCCTTTGACAAGGACCCAATCATAAGCATTCTTGGGCACAAAGGTTGAACACTCTGGCCTACTCTGCTCAACGTTCTCCCCTTCAGGTAAAAGCAGGGCAAAGCAGAGGAAGTGTTCAGATCCATGAACCCATTCCTGAACGCTGTCCTGGAACCTGGCTCATGACGACACTGGAAATGGAACTAAATGGTTATGTATCTTGAGCAATGTTATAAAATAAAAAATATTTAATATATATTTTGTGGGTTTTTCCTTTGAACCAGGAGCTGTTACCATGGTGATGATTGCCTAGAATAGACTGGAAGATTCCAGACTGTAAGCTGGATATTTGGATTGATGTAGACAAATTGATGGTTTTACATGTGCTTAGAGGTTAAATTGACATTTAGTTACAAAATTAACCATTTTAGCAGTTTGTGGTGTAAAGGCTGTTTTAGCTTGGTGCCTATTCAAGGGATACAGGATGCCCATGGTCTGACATAAGGGGGTAGCCTCCTGAAATTCCCCCTCACGTCAAGCAATTAAAACTGCAGGTAATGCGTGCCTGAATTTAGTGTACATTGTGACCTGGAATGTATTTTAAAGGGTAATTTTACTCATTTGAGTTATCAGTAACTGGGTCAGCTATCCAGACCTAGTTGGTCTTAAATGCTCCCCTCATCAGTGTCATTGAAAAGTGACTACATTGCTATTTTAAACAAGCTTACATCACTATCAAGAGTTTATTTATTTTTTTTTTTCTTCCAAATTCTTGTAGAGTAAATGAGACAACTCCTGGTGGTGCTTTCACAACTACTGACATTAGTTGTGGATTTCCTGTTGTGACCATTCTACATCACACTGGATCTCCCTCTAGATGTATATTAAACTAATCCTCTGTTCTTCCAAATGGTGTTTTCTAAAAATCACCTCAAATCTTAATGCAGAGGCCAATGTTTACTCCATGCCTCCAACTCCTCCCCTGCTCACCTATAGTTTGAAGGAGCTACATTCTCATTCTGCAATTTTAAGTGATCTTTGAATTGATAGGCTTTAAGGGAAAACATAGAATTGTCTACTCCATTCAGATTCATCTGTTTATGATCTGTTTCATCTGGGTTCTTTTTGCTTTCCACTTTGCAGCATGTGATATTACCTCCTTTCAAAGGCCAGGAGAGTGGAGCAGGAAGGACACCCACTGCCCTCACCTGGAATGAATTCCAGTCATCGTCTGACCTGAAGAGTTTGTTTTGGATTAGTCCCTTGGGTTAATTTGTTTTAAATTACCTTGTAAAAGGTGATTTCTGTTTTTATGTAAGCAGCTTCTGGTCCTCTCCTCCCTGTATGCTCGCTCGCGCTCTCTTGTCTCAGATGATCGCAAATTCAGGTGGAATTGTTTTGGAGGAATATTTGGGCCTAACCCAGAGAAAGATATCAGCAATCCAGAGCCGATATCAGGAGTTCAGTGGTTCGAAATAATGAAACACCCCCAGGTAGCAGCATGAAGGACAGCAATGTTGACAATATTAGTCTTGGAGCCTATAATAACAATCTCCAATCAGCTCTTCGGTTTTCTCATGGTCTGGAATGGCAAGAGCGGGATTGGGTCCTGTCTCTTATCAAGTTTGACCTATGCCCCCCATCTCCCATCAAACTTATACGTAGCACTGACAACGCCTTACATTTTGGTTACCTGCTGGGTAGCATGGGTAGCCTCTTCACCCTGCCACTGCCGTCCTGGACCCAGAGCGAAGTTACCACAGCAAATTCTGGTAGTGACTTTGCAACACAGACTACACCCACCCACATCACCTACAGACGAGCTCTGGACGCAGGCTCAAGTCCTATCTCTCCACAGCGCTTTAGGACAGCGCAGCAGCCAGAGGTGGCAGTGTTGGATGCACAAACTTTCTTTCCTCCAGACATAACCAGTGAGAGAAGGCTGTGGGAGAGGAATTCAGCCATACCAACAATTAATGAAGATGGTGACTGCATCAGCATAGCAAGTGGGGATGAAATCACTAATCTTTGAACTGCTCTTAGACTCTGTGAAGTCTAGCACTGAACAGAAATGTAATTGCTTTTGATCAGGTTTGCTGTAATTCAGATGCATCAGTTCTAATGGCTAAGAAATGGGTCTACCAATGTATGTACAACTTGTTTTAAAATCACAGTAAAAATAAAATGTCTTTTCTAAATTCATTTATAGTTACATCTATTAAACTGTGAGATAACACTAATTATCTTAGGGATTTCCATCCAGAGATTTATAAATCTTTACCTTCATTCTGATTTAGTGAAATAAGCTGAGAATTGTGTAGAAATTTTAGAAATATCTGGAATGAAACTAAATATAATTTACATATAAGATTTGATCCATAGACCACCACAGGGTGTCGTGTAAAAAACTGCATTTTATCCATTTTGCCACACTGTTGTCATTATATGAATACAAGTTAACTTTTTCTCTAATGCTAATCCAGGGTGATTTACACGAATAAAGACCCAGAGCAACAGGCTGTGCAGTAGAATTGCTTACAACCCCCTATTGCTAGTTTTACCCCCTCTGTATCACACTTGTCCAAACACAAACTACTGCGATTATTATTGAATTTACCAAGAACTTTCACTGTGTGTTATTAAAAGTCTGAAAAATAAAAATCTGAAGCAGCACATAACATTAAGAGCTTCTCTTCTGTTTTGCACCTAACACAAGCTCCTGCCGCAGGGCTGCATCTTAAATTTCATGATACAATATTTCCACCTCACACTGAGTATGTATTTGTTTAAAATAAAATAAATCAATATTTGTCACTCCCCAAAGACAAACATTTATCAAACATTAATACTAACTTTACAGAAGGAAAAACCTTATTCGCTTTCAAAGAAAGTCAATGTAAAATGTTGGGTTTTTTTTGTGATTTTAGAGCTGTTCATCATCCTCTTTAATGTTATTGCAATTGCCCAAAATGAGCAGCACGTGGGCGGATCTTGTGATCTGCACTAATTAGTCACAGGTGAGTTCGATTAGTGCATCACTATAAATGGACCTCTGTAGACATATCTGACTCTGACTAAACATGATTGCAGTTGTTGTTTGGGTTGTGGCTTAATGTGCTAAAGCTAAATAAACATGTTGCAGAAAATGCTAAAGTTAATTGTCCTGCTTACAGCAGTGATGCTGAGCCCTGTAAGGTTTTGCCAGGCTTCAATTCGTGAAGAAGTCTCAGACAGAGTTATCCGACATGGCACACTTGTAGTTGGTGACCAGAATAAAAGAAAATCAAGTGAAATGGAGGGTGGTTTTGGTGTGAATCCAAATCATGATGGAGATACTGAAGGGTTCCAGTCTGATCAGCCTCAGGACCCAGGTAAGTGTCTTGACCTGAAGAATTAATTCATGATAAGGCAGGAATCATTTGACTTAAATTAGTAGTTATAAGGTTACTTTAAGAAGTCCTTGTAATGTCCCCTGAGCATGTGTGAATTTGTGTAAATCTGTTTTTAATAAACTCTCAGGGCTTTCCTTCCTTGGTAGGCCTTAAAGTCCTCAAGCCTAACTGGTAGTACTTTAATTTCACTAGCTTTCATGGGAATCTTTATGCTTGTACCCTCACCTTATGTGAAAATAAATTGCTTTCTTTTCCATTCTCAGCATAGGACTAGACTAATACATGCAATGACTTGTTGTAGAAGTGCTCATGGCACAGGGTTATTGCTTTTGAGTATTATGTATTTAAAAAAAACTACTTTAGAAATAGTCTACCCTTAATTGAAAGGGGTTAGATTTAGAAACCTAATCTTAAATATGTTCTGACATCATACTTCACTTTTTTGAGCTGATGTTGAGTTGGGCAAAAGTGTGCATGAGTCAGTAAGCTGTTACCTTAGTAGCTGTTGTAATCTTGGTGTATTCATTGTTCCTAATTTTAGTGGAGCACCAGATGGCGCAGTTTAAACTGCAGAGTTTAAAGCCCTCTGTACAATGTGGTGATGAATCAATGACTCTTCGTATGCTGGGAAAAACAGTTCCTGACTTTTTGGTTGAAAGCGGTAAGGATTGGAGTTAAATCTATATTTTGGTGGTTAACATTTGAGTAAAACTATAATGAACATCTGGCATGTAATTTAGATCTTCTACCTATGAACAATCTTACTGCTGATTACATGTCTGTATGCAAACTTCTCTCATAGAAAAGCTGTGCCATATTTATGGTGGACAAACTAGCTGCCTTCTCCTTTTTTAAAAGAAGTTGGCTATAGTCTGAGCTGTCTCATGTGCTGCTGTTCCTTAGGTGAGGGGAGCCCAGTACCATTATCACAAGTGCCTGCCCGGTGTGGCTTCTCTGTGAAGAGGGCCCGCAGAGATGTTCTCCTCATTGCTAAGTACGATGGGTGTCATATCTCAAAGGAGGTAAGTTATGCTTGTGCTCAATGCACTGTTCCTCTATGTAACTAGATTATTTCAGAATTCCATTATAATATCTGCTTTTATAGTTTTTTTTCTATAGTGTTTAAATGTCTTGGTGCTTCTCCCTTTGTTTCAGGGGGACAGTTACATACTACCGCTGCGTATGTGGGGTGCTCCAGTGAAGATGTCCTGTCCTGTGGCCAATCCACTTACTGTCACTTGTTCCCCCTCTGCAATGTTGATTCATATTGCAAGATCTACTGGTGCCTTAACACTGAAAGGTTGTTACACTTTCTCCCCCCTGGAAATCCACTGAGTGGTCTGCATGTGAATGATTTACTGTTAATTATTTATTTTTAATTAAGTGATGGGAGAATGGGAGCCCCTGGGCAAAGCTGTTGGCAAATGTAAATTCACTTTGGAGGCTGATGCAAGTGGCTGGATTGTAACTGCTCCATATACTAGCAGCTGCTTCAAGACAAAGGTAACTTTATCTGAATGTTAACTCTGGCATTTGAGACATCTATGCTAATGTTGGTTCTTTTCAGGGTACCAACAGGCTGCTGTCTGTGCTGTGTATGTATGGGGAGCTGACACTGTCCTGCCCAGTAGCTCTGGGCCCAACCACCACCCTGCCTGCTGAGATGCCACCACACCCTCAATATCAAGATCCTTATGGCCATTCCATGCTTGGGCCTTGGCCTCTGTATGACCATCCTCCTGCCCCTAAGATCCCCACAGCTGCTCCTACAACTACAGCTCCACCACCTACGAAAGCACGAGCTGATCAGCCAGTGTGGAATCCTCTTCAACATGTTTATGCTGGACATTGGCCACAACAATATGGGTATCCTCCTGCCCCCAAGATCCCCACAGCTGCTCCTACAGCTCCACCACCTACGAAAGCACGAGCTGATCAGCCAGTGTGGAATCCCCTTCAACATGGTTATTCTGGACATTGGCCACACCGCTATGGGTATCCCTTTTCCCATCACAGGAAACCTACAGCTCCACCACCTACCAAAGCACGAGCTGATCAGCCAGTGTGGGATCCTCTTCATGCTGTTGCACATTGGCCACATCAGTATGGGTATCCTCCTGCCCCCAAGATCCCCACAGCTGCTCCTACAGCTCCACCACCTACGAAAGCACGAGCTGATCAGCCAGTGTGGAATCCCCTTCAACATGGTTATTCTGGACATTGGCCACACCGCTATGGGTATCCCCTTTCCCATCACAGGAAACCTACAGCTCCACCACCTACGAAAGCAAGAGCTGATCAGCCAGTGTGGGATCCTCTTCATGCTGTTGCACATTGGCCACATCAGTATGGGTATCCTCCTGCCCCCAAGATCCCCACACCTGCTCCTACAACTACAGCTCCACCACCTACGAAAGCACGAGCTGATCAGCCAGTGTGGAATCCCCTTCAACATGGTTGGTCTGGACATTGGCCACACCGCTATGGGTATCCCCTTTCCCATCACAGGAAACCTACAGCTCCACCACCTACGAAAGCACGAGCTGATCAGCCAGTGTGGGATCCTTTTCATGCTGTTGCACATTGGCCACATCAGTATGGGTATCCTCCTGCCCCCAAGATCCCCACAGCTGCTCCTACAGCTCCACCACCTACCAAAGCACGAGCTGATCAGCCAGTGTGGAATCCCCTTCAACATGGTTGGTCTGGACATTGGCCACACCGCTATGGGTATCCCCTTTCCCATCACAGGAAACCTACAGCTCCACCACCTACGAAAGCACGAGCTGATCAGCCAGTGTGGGATCCTTTTCATGCTGTTGCACATTGGCCAAATCAGTATGGGTATCCTCCTGCCCCCAAGGTCCCCACAGCTGCTCCAACTACAGCTCCACCACCTACAAAAGCCCGAGCTGATCAGCCAGTGTGGAATCCATTTCAACAGGGTTATGTTGAATATTGGTCAAATCAGTATGGGTATCCCCTTTCCCATCCTAAGAGCCCAACACTTCCTCCTCAAACCACTACCTCAACTACACCTGCCAAGCCAAGCATTGATCAGCTGTGGTATCCTCATGACTATTCCTTGCCTGATTCTTGGCAGCCCTACTTTGGGGAAGCAGGGGCTACACCAAGTGCCACAGTTGCAGCTAGTACAACAGTTAAACCTCCCATAGTTGATCAGCCTATTTCATATGACTCTTCTTTGGGACATGTACCATATAATCCTTTATCTCCTGTTCAGTCACATAGCCCCCCAGTTCCTGACCAAGTTGGTGTTCATCAGAAATACCAAATGCCTTGGATGTTTTATCCTCATAGGTATTCTGGCTCTCAGCCAGTAGCCACTTCATCAGCAGGTTCTCAGAGCGTCCCCCTCTCTGAAACTGCACCAGAAATGAAAATCCCTCAACAGCAACCAGTGTACCTCACACAGTTGGGATCACCCTGTTTACCAAAGGCCTTCGGCACTAATGTTTAACCCATCCACACCCATGAGACAGAACCCACTCAATTCCTGGCTGATATACAACACCCCTCTGGTATCCTACCCAGCCAAGCAACCATCAAGAGATATGAGAATTTACCCCTTTGACAAGGACCCAATCATAAGCATTCTTGGGCACAAAGGTTGAACACTCTGGCCTACTCTGCTCAACGTTCTCCCCTTCAGGTAAAAGCAGGGCAAAGCAGAGGAAGTGTTCAGATCCATGAACCCATTCCTGAACGCTGTCCTGGAACCTGGCTCATGACGACACTGGAAATGGAACTAAATGGTTATGTATCTTGAGCAATGTTATAAAATAAAAAATATTTAATATATATTTTGTGGGTTTTTCCTTTGAACCAGGAGCTGTTACCATGGTGATGATTGCCTAGAATAGACTGGAAGATTCCAGACTGTAAGCTGGATATTTGGATTGATGTAGACAAATTGATGGTTTTACATGTGCTTAGAGGTTAAATTGACATTTAGTTACAAAATTAACCATTTTAGCAGTTTGTGGTGTAAAGGCTGTTTTAGCTTGGTGCCTATTCAAGGGATACAGGATGCCCATGGTCTGACATAAGGGGGTAGCCTCCTGAAATTCCCCCTCACGTCAAGCAATTAAAACTGCAGGTAATGCGTGCCTGAATTTAGTGTACATTGTGACCTGGAATGTATTTTAAAGGGTAATTTTACTCATTTGAGTTATCAGTAACTGGGTCAGCTATCCAGACCTAGTTGGTCTTAAATGCTCCCCTCATCAGTGTCATTGAAAAGTGACTACATTGCTATTTTAAACAAGCTTACATCACTATCAAGAGTTTATTTATTTTTTTTTTTCTTCCAAATTCTTGTAGAGTAAATGAGACAACTCCTGGTGGTGCTTTCACAACTACTGACATTAGTTGTGGATTTCCTGTTGTGACCATTCTACATCACACTGGATCTCCCTCTAGATGTATATTAAACTAATCCTCTGTTCTTCCAAATGGTGTTTTCTAAAAATCACCTCAAATCTTAATGCAGAGGCCAATGTTTACTCCATGCCTCCAACTCCTCCCCTGCTCACCTATAGTTTGAAGGAGCTACATTCTCATTCTGCAATTTTAAGTGATCTTTGAATTGATAGGCTTTAAGGGAAAACATAGAATTGTCTACTCCATTCAGATTCATCTGTTTATGATCTGTTTCATCTGGGTTCTTTTTGCTTTCCACTTTGCAGCATGTGATATTACCTCCTTTCAAAGGCCAGGAGAGTGGAGCAGGAAGGACACCCACTGCCCTCACCTGGAATGAATTCCAGTCATCGTCTGACCTGAAGAGTTTGTTTTGGATTAGTCCCTTGGGTTAATTTGTTTTAAATTACCTTGTAAAAGGTGATTTCTGTTTTTATGTAAGCAGCTTCTGGTCCTCTCCTCCCTGTATGCTCGCTCGCGCTCTCTTGTCTCAGATGATCGCAAATTCAGGTGGAATTGTTTTGGAGGAATATTTGGGCCTAACCCAGAGAAAGATATCAGCAATCCAGAGCCGATATCAGGAGTTCAGTGGTTCGAAATAATGAAACACCCCCAGGTAGCAGCATGAAGGACAGCAATGTTGACAATATTAGTCTTGGAGCCTATAATAACAATCTCCAATCAGCTCTTCGGTTTTCTCATGGTCTGGAATGGCAAGAGCGGGATTGGGTCCTGTCTCTTATCAAGTTTGACCTATGCCCCCCATCTCCCATCAAACTTATACGTAGCACTGACAACGCCTTACATTTTGGTTACCTGCTGGGTAGCATGGGTAGCCTCTTCACCCTGCCACTGCCGTCCTGGACCCAGAGCGAAGTTACCACAGCAAATTCTGGTAGTGACTTTGCAACACAGACTACACCCACCCACATCACCTACAGACGAGCTCTGGACGCAGGCTCAAGTCCTATCTCTCCACAGCGCTTTAGGACAGCGCAGCAGCCAGAGGTGGCAGTGTTGGATGCACAAACTTTCTTTCCTCCAGACATAACCAGTGAGAGAAGGCTGTGGGAGAGGAATTCAGCCATACCAACAATTAATGAAGATGGTGACTGCATCAGCATAGCAAGTGGGGATGAAATCACTAATCTTTGAACTGCTCTTAGACTCTGTGAAGTCTAGCACTGAACAGAAATGTAATTGCTTTTGATCAGGTTTGCTGTAATTCAGATGCATCAGTTCTAATGGCTAAGAAATGGGTCTACCAATGTATGTACAACTTGTTTTAAAATCACAGTAAAAATAAAATGTCTTTTCTAAATTCATTTATAGTTACATCTATTAAACTGTGAGATAACACTAATTATCTTAGGGATTTCCATCCAGAGATTTATAAATCTTTACCTTCATTCTGATTTAGTGAAATAAGCTGAGAATTGTGTAGAAATTTTAGAAATATCTGGAATGAAACTAAATATAATTTACATATAAGATTTGATCCATAGACCACCACAGGGTGTCGTGTAAAAAACTGCATTTTATCCATTTTGCCACACTGTTGTCATTATATGAATACAAGTTAACTTTTTCTCTAATGCTAATCCAGGGTGATTTACACGAATAAAGACCCAGAGCAACAGGCTGTGCAGTAGAATTGCTTACAACCCCCTATTGCTAGTTTTACCCCCTCTGTATCACACTTGTCCAAACACAAACTACTGCGATTATTATTGAATTTACCAAGAACTTTCACTGTGTGTTATTAAAAGTCTGAAAAATAAAAATCTGAAGCAGCACATAACATTAAGAGCTTCTCTTCTGTTTTGCACCTAACACAAGCTCCTGCCGCAGGGCTGCATCTTAAATTTCATGATACAATATTTCCACCTCACACTGAGTATGTATTTGTTTAAAATAAAATAAATCAATATTTGTCACTCCCCAAAGACAAACATTTATCAAACATTAATACTAACTTTACAGAAGGAAAAACCTTATTCGCTTTCAAAGAAAGTCAATGTAAAATGTTGGGTTTTTTTTGTGATTTTAGAGCTGTTCATCATCCTCTTTAATGTTATTGCAATTGCCCAAAATGAGCAGCACGTGGGCGGATCTTGTGATCTGCACTAATTAGTCACAGGTGAGTTCGATTAGTGCATCACTATAAATGGACCTCTGTAGACATATCTGACTCTGACTAAACATGATTGCAGTTGTTGTTTGGGTTGTGGCTTAATGTGCTAAAGCTAAATAAACATGTTGCAGAAAATGCTAAAGTTAATTGTCCTGCTTACAGCAGTGATGCTGAGCCCTGTAAGGTTTTGCCAGGCTTCAATTCGTGAAGAAGTCTCAGACAGAGTTATCCGACATGGCACACTTGTAGTTGGTGACCAGAATAAAAGAAAATCAAGTGAAATGGAGGGTGGTTTTGGTGTGAATCCAAATCATGATGGAGATACTGAAGGGTTCCAGTCTGATCAGCCTCAGGACCCAGGTAAGTGTCTTGACCTGAAGAATTAATTCATGATAAGGCAGGAATCATTTGACTTAAATTAGTAGTTATAAGGTTACTTTAAGAAGTCCTTGTAATGTCCCCTGAGCATGTGTGAATTTGTGTAAATCTGTTTTTAATAAACTCTCAGGGCTTTCCTTCCTTGGTAGGCCTTAAAGTCCTCAAGCCTAACTGGTAGTACTTTAATTTCACTAGCTTTCATGGGAATCTTTATGCTTGTACCCTCACCTTATGTGAAAATAAATTGCTTTCTTTTCCATTCTCAGCATAGGACTAGACTAATACATGCAATGACTTGTTGTAGAAGTGCTCATGGCACAGGGTTATTGCTTTTGAGTATTATGTATTTAAAAAAAACTACTTTAGAAATAGTCTACCCTTAATTGAAAGGGGTTAGATTTAGAAACCTAATCTTAAATATGTTCTGACATCATACTTCACTTTTTTGAGCTGATGTTGAGTTGGGCAAAAGTGTGCATGAGTCAGTAAGCTGTTACCTTAGTAGCTGTTGTAATCTTGGTGTATTCATTGTTCCTAATTTTAGTGGAGCACCAGATGGCGCAGTTTAAACTGCAGAGTTTAAAGCCCTCTGTACAATGTGGTGATGAATCAATGACTCTTCGTATGCTGGGAAAAACAGTTCCTGACTTTTTGGTTGAAAGCGGTAAGGATTGGAGTTAAATCTATATTTTGGTGGTTAACATTTGAGTAAAACTATAATGAACATCTGGCATGTAATTTAGATCTTCTACCTATGAACAATCTTACTGCTGATTACATGTCTGTATGCAAACTTCTCTCATAGAAAAGCTGTGCCATATTTATGGTGGACAAACTAGCTGCCTTCTCCTTTTTTAAAAGAAGTTGGCTATAGTCTGAGCTGTCTCATGTGCTGCTGTTCCTTAGGTGAGGGGAGCCCAGTACCATTATCACAAGTGCCTGCCCGGTGTGGCTTCTCTGTGAAGAGGGCCCGCAGAGATGTTCTCCTCATTGCTAAGTACGATGGGTGTCATATCTCAAAGGAGGTAAGTTATGCTTGTGCTCAATGCACTGTTCCTCTATGTAACTAGATTATTTCAGAATTCCATTATAATATCTGCTTTTATAGTTTTTTTCTATAGTGTTTAAATGTCTTGGTGCTTCTCCCTTTGTTTCAGGGGGACAGTTACATACTACCGCTGCGTATGTGGGGTGCTCCAGTGAAGATGTCCTGTCCTGTGGCCAATCCACTTACTGTCACTTGTTCCCCCTCTGCAATGTTGATTCATATTGCAAGATCTACTGGTGCCTTAACACTGAAAGGTTGTTACACTTTCTCCCCCCTGGAAATCCACTGAGTGGTCTGCATGTGAATGATTTACTGTTAATTATTTATTTTTAATTAAGTGATGGGAGAATGGGAGCCCCTGGGCAAAGCTGTTGGCAAATGTAAATTCACTTTGGAGGCTGATGCAAGTGGCTGGATTGTAACTGCTCCATATACTAGCAGCTGCTTCAAGACAAAGGTAACTTTATCTGAATGTTAACTCTGGCATTTGAGACATCTATGCTAATGTTGGTTCTTTTCAGGGTACCAACAGGCTGCTGTCTGTGCTGTGTATGTATGGGGAGCTGACACTGTCCTGCCCAGTAGCTCTGGGCCCAACCACCACCCTGCCTGCTGAGATGCCACCACACCCTCAATATCAAGATCCTTATGGCCATTCCATGCTTGGGCCTTGGCCTCTGTATGACCATCCTCCTGCCCCTAAGATCCCCACAGCTGCTCCTACAACTACAGCTCCACCACCTACGAAAGCACGAGCTGATCAGCCAGTGTGGAATCCTCTTCAACATGTTTATGCTGGACATTGGCCACAACAATATGGGTATCCTCCTGCCCCCAAGATCCCCACAGCTGCTCCTACAGCTCCACCACCTACGAAAGCACGAGCTGATCAGCCAGTGTGGAATCCCCTTCAACATGGTTATTCTGGACATTGGCCACACCGCTATGGGTATCCCTTTTCCCATCACAGGAAACCTACAGCTCCACCACCTACCAAAGCACGAGCTGATCAGCCAGTGTGGGATCCTCTTCATGCTGTTGCACATTGGCCACATCAGTATGGGTATCCTCCTGCCCCCAAGATCCCCACAGCTGCTCCTACAGCTCCACCACCTACGAAAGCACGAGCTGATCAGCCAGTGTGGAATCCCCTTCAACATGGTTATTCTGGACATTGGCCACACCGCTATGGGTATCCCCTTTCCCATCACAGGAAACCTACAGCTCCACCACCTACGAAAGCACGAGCTGATCAGCCATTGTGGGATCCTCTTCATGCTGTTGCACATTGGCCACATCAGTATGGGTATCCTCCTGCCCCCAAGATCCCCACACCTGCTCCTACAACTACAGCTCCACCACCTACGAAAGCACGAGCTGATCAGCCAGTGTGGAATCCCCTTCAACATGGTTGGTCTGGACATTGGCCACACCGCTATGGGTATCCCCTTTCCCATCACAGGAAACCTACAGCTCCACCACCTACGAAAGCACGAGCTGATCAGCCAGTGTGGGATCCTTTTCATGCTGTTGCACATTGGCCACATCAGTATGGGTATCCTCCTGCCCCCAAGATCCCCACAGCTGCTCCTACAGCTCCACCACCTACCAAAGCACGAGCTGATCAGCCAGTGTGGAATCCTCTTCATGCTGTTGCACATTGGCCACATCAGTATGGGTATCCTCCTGCCCCCAAGATCCCCACACCTGCTCCTACAACTACAGCTCCACCACCTACGAAAGCACGAGCTGATCAGCCAGTGTGGAATCCCCTTCAACATGGTTATTCTGGACATTGGCCACACCGCTATGGGTATCCCCTTTCCCATCACAGGAAACCTACAGCTCCACCACCTACCAAAGCACGAGCTGATCAGCCAGTGTGGAATCCTCTTCATGCTGTTGCACATTGGCCAAATCAGTATGGGTATCCTCCTGCCCCCAAGGTCCCCACAGCTGCTCCAACTACAGCTCCACCACCTACAAAAGCCCGAGCTGATCAGCCAGTGTGGAATCCATTTCAACAGGGTTATGTTGAATATTGGTCAAATCAGTATGGGTATCCCCTTTCCCATCCTAAGAGCCCAACACTTCCTCCTCAAACCACTACCTCAACTACACCTGCCAAGCCAAGCATTGATCAGCTGTGGTATCCTCATGACTATTCCTTGCCTGATTCTTGGCAGCCCTACTTTGGGGAAGCAGGGGCTACACCAAGTGCCACAGTTGCAGCTAGTACAACAGTTAAACCTCCCATAGTTGATCAGCCTATTTCATATGACTCTTCTTTGGGACATGTACCATATAATCCTTTATCTCCTGTTCAGTCACATAGCCCCCCAGTTCCTGACCAAGTTGGTGTTCATCAGAAATACCAAATGCCTTGGATGTTTTATCCTCATAGGTATTCTGGCTCTCAGCCAGTAGCCACTTCATCAGCAGGTTCTCAGAGCGTCCCCCTCTCTGAAACTGCACCAGAAATGAAAATCCCTCAACAGCAACCAGTGTACCTCACACAGTTGGGATCACCCTGTTTACCAAAGGCCTTCGGCACTAATGTTTAACCCATCCACACCCATGAGACAGAACCCACTCAATTCCTGGCTGATATACAACACCCCTCTGGTATCCTACCCAGCCAAGCAACCATCAAGAGATATGAGAATTTACCCCTTTGACAAGGACCCAATCATAAGCATTCTTGGGCACAAAGGTTGAACACTCTGGGCTACTCTGCTCAACGTTCTCCCCTTCAGGTAAAAGCAGGGCAAAGCAGAGGAAGTGTTCAGATCCATGAACCCATTCCTGAACGCTGTCCTGGAACCTGGCTCATGACGACACTGGAAATGGAACTAAATGGTTATGTATCTTGAGCAATGTTATAAAATAAAAAATATTTAATATATATTTTGTGGGTTTTTCCTTTGAACCAGGAGCTGTTACCATGGTGATGATTGCCTAGAATAGACTGGAAGATTCCAGACTGTAAGCTGGATATTTGGATTGATGTAGACAAATTGATGGTTTTACATGTGCTTAGAGGTTAAATTGACATTTAGTTACAAAATTAACCATTTTAGCAGTTTGTGGTGTAAAGGCTGTTTTAGCTTGGTGCCTATTCAAGGGATACAGGATGCCCATGGTCTGACATGAGGGGGAATTTCAGGAGGCTACCCCCTTACGTCAAGCAATTAAAACTGCAGGTAATGCGTGCCTGAATTTAGTGTACATTGTGACCTGGAATGTATTTTAAAGGGTAATTTTACTCATTTGAGTTATCAGTAACTGGGTCAGCTATCCAGACCTAGTTGGTCTTAAATGCTCCCCTCATCAGTGTCATTGAAAAGTGACTACATTGCTATTTTAAACAAGCTTACATCACTATCAAGAGTTTATTTATTTATTTTTTTTTTTTCTTCCAAATTCTTGTAGAGTAAATGAGACAACTCCTGGTGGTGCTTTCACAACTACTGACATTAGTTGTGGATTTCCTGTTGTGACCATTCTACATCACACTGGATCTCCCTCTAGATGTATATTAAACTAATCCTCTGTTCTTCCAAATGGTGTTTTCTAAAAATCACCTCAAATCTTAATGCAGAGGCCAATGTTTACTCCATGCCTCCAACTCCTCCCCTGCTCACCTATAGTTTGAAGGAGCTACATTCTCATTCTGCAATTTTAAGTGATCTTTGAATTGATAGGCTTTAAGGGAAAACAGAATTGTCTACTCCATTCAGATTCATCTGTTTATGATCTGTTTCATCTGGGTTCTTTTTGCTTTCCACTTTGCAGCATGTGATATTACCTCCTTTCAAAGGCCAGGAGAGTGGAGCAGGAAGGACACCCACTGCCCTCACCTGGAATGAATTCCAGTCATCGTCTGACCTGAAGAGTTTGTTTTGGATTAGTCCCTTGGGTTAATTTGTTTTAAATTACCTTGTAAAAGGTGATTTCTGTTTTTATGTAAGCAGCTTCTGGTCCTCTCCTCCCTGTATGCTCGCTCGCGCTCTCTTGTCTCAGATGATCGCAAATTCAGGTGGAATTGTTTTGGAGGAATATTTGGGCCTAACCCAGAGAAAGATATCAGCAATCCAGAGCCGATATCAGGAGTTCAGTGGTTCGAAATAATGAAACACCCCCAGGTAGCAGCATGAAGGACAGCAATGTTGACAATATTAGTCTTGGAGCCTATAATAACAATCTCCAATCAGCTCTTCGGTTTTCTCATGGTCTGGAATGGCAAGAGCGGGATTGGGTCCTGTCTCTTATCAAGTTTGACCTATGCCCCCCATCTCCCATCAAACTTATACGTAGCACTGACAACGCCTTACATTTTGGTTACCTGCTGGGTAGCATGGGTAGCCTCTTCACCCTGCCACTGCCGTCCTGGACCCAGAGCGAAGTTACCACAGCAAATTCTGGTAGTGACTTTGCAACACAGACTACACCCACCCACATCACCTACAGACGAGCTCTGGACGCAGGCTCAAGTCCTATCTCTCCACAGCGCTTTAGGACAGCGCAGCAGCCAGAGGTGGCAGTGTTGGATGCACAAACTTTCTTTCCTCCAGACATAACCAGTGAGAGAAGGCTGTGGGAGAGGAATTCAGCCATACCAACAATTAATGAAGATGGTGACTGCATCAGCATAGCAAGTGGGGATGAAATCACTAATCTTTGAACTGCTCTTAGACTCTGTGAAGTCTAGCACTGAACAGAAATGTAATTGCTTTTGATCAGGTTTGCTGTAATTCAGATGCATCAGTTCTAATGGCTAAGAAATGGGTCTACCAATGTATGTACAACTTGTTTTAAAATCACAGTAAAAATAAAATGTCTTTTCTAAATTCATTTATAGTTACATCTATTAAACTGTGAGATAACACTAATTATCTTAGGGATTTCCATCCAGAGATTTATAAATCTTTACCTTCATTCTGATTTAGTGAAATAAGCTGAGAATTGTGTAGAAATTTTAGAAATATCTGGAATGAAACTAAATATAATTTACATATAAGATTTGATCCATAGACCACCACAGGGTGTCGTGTAAAAAACTGCATTTTATCCATTTTGCCACACTGTTGTCATTATATGAATACAAGTTAACTTTTTCTCTAATGCTAATCCAGGGTGATTTACACGAATAAAGACCCAGAGCAACAGGCTGTGCAGTAGAATTGCTTACAACCCCCTATTGCTAGTTTTACCCCCTCTGTATCACACTTGTCCAAACACAAACTACTGCGATTATTATTGAATTTACCAAGAACTTTCACTGTGTGTTATTAAAAGTCTGAAAAATAAAAATCTGAAGCAGCACATAACATTAAGAGCTTCTCTTCTGTTTTGCACCTAACACAAGCTCCTGCCGCAGGGCTGCATCTTAAATTTCATGATACAATATTTCCACCTCACACTGAGTATGTATTTGTTTAAAATAAAATAAATCAATATTTGTCACTCCCCAAAGACAAACATTTATCAAACATTAATACTAACTTTACAGAAGGAAAAACCTTATTCGCTTTCAAAGAAAGTCAATGTAAAATGTTGGGTTTTTTTTGTGATTTTAGAGCTGTTCATCATCCTCTTTAATGTTATTGCAATTGCCCAAAATGAGCAGCACGTGGGCGGATCTTGTGATCTGCACTAATTAGTCACAGGTGAGTTCGATTAGTGCATCACTATAAATGGACCTCTGTAGACATATCTGACTCTGACTAAACATGATTGCAGTTGTTGTTTGGGTTGTGGCTTAATGTGCTAAAGCTAAATAAACATGTTGCAGAAAATGCTAAAGTTAATTGTCCTGCTTACAGCAGTGATGCTGAGCCCTGTAAGGTTTTGCCAGGCTTCAATTCGTGAAGAAGTCTCAGACAGAGTTATCCGACATGGCACACTTGTAGTTGGTGACCAGAATAAAAGAAAATCAAGTGAAATGGAGGGTGGTTTTGGTGTGAATCCAAATCATGATGGAGATACTGAAGGGTTCCAGTCTGATCAGCCTCAGGACCCAGGTAAGTGTCTTGACCTGAAGAATTAATTCATGATAAGGCAGGAATCATTTGACTTAAATTAGTAGTTATAAGGTTACTTTAAGAAGTCCTTGTAATGTCCCCTGAGCATGTGTGAATTTGTGTAAATCTGTTTTTAATAAACTCTCAGGGCTTTCCTTCCTTGGTAGGCCTTAAAGTCCTCAAGCCTAACTGGTAGTACTTTAATTTCACTAGCTTTCATGGGAATCTTTATGCTTGTACCCTCACCTTATGTGAAAATAAATTGCTTTCTTTTCCATTCTCAGCATAGGACTAGACTAATACATGCAATGACTTGTTGTAGAAGTGCTCATGGCACAGGGTTATTGCTTTTGAGTATTATGTATTTAAAAAAAACTACTTTAGAAATAGTCTACCCTTAATTGAAAGGGGTTAGATTTAGAAACCTAATCTTAAATATGTTCTGACATCATACTTCACTTTTTTGAGCTGATGTTGAGTTGGGCAAAAGTGTGCATGAGTCAGTAAGCTGTTACCTTAGTAGCTGTTGTAATCTTGGTGTATTCATTGTTCCTAATTTTAGTGGAGCACCAGATGGCGCAGTTTAAACTGCAGAGTTTAAAGCCCTCTGTACAATGTGGTGATGAATCAATGACTCTTCGTATGCTGGGAAAAACAGTTCCTGACTTTTTGGTTGAAAGCGGTAAGGATTGGAGTTAAATCTATATTTTGGTGGTTAACATTTGAGTAAAACTATAATGAACATCTGGCATGTAATTTAGATCTTCTACCTATGAACAATCTTACTGCTGATTACATGTCTGTATGCAAACTTCTCTCATAGAAAAGCTGTGCCATATTTATGGTGGACAAACTAGCTGCCTTCTCCTTTTTTAAAAGAAGTTGGCTATAGTCTGAGCTGTCTCATGTGCTGCTGTTCCTTAGGTGAGGGGAGCCCAGTACCATTATCACAAGTGCCTGCCCGGTGTGGCTTCTCTGTGAAGAGGGCCCGCAGAGATGTTCTCCTCATTGCTAAGTACGATGGGTGTCATATCTCAAAGGAGGTAAGTTATGCTTGTGCTCAATGCACTGTTCCTCTATGTAACTAGATTATTTCAGAATTCCATTATAATATCTGCTTTTATAGTTTTTTTTCTATAGTGTTTAAATGTCTTGGTGCTTCTCCCTTTGTTTCAGGGGGACAGTTACATACTACCGCTGCGTATGTGGGGTGCTCCAGTGAAGATGTCCTGTCCTGTGGCCAATCCACTTACTGTCACTTGTTCCCCCTCTGCAATGTTGATTCATATTGCAAGATCTACTGGTGCCTTAACACTGAAAGGTTGTTACACTTTCTCCCCCCTGGAAATCCACTGAGTGGTCTGCATGTGAATGATTTACTGTTAATTATTTATTTTTAATTAAGTGATGGGAGAATGGGAGCCCCTGGGCAAAGCTGTTGGCAAATGTAAATTCACTTTGGAGGCTGATGCAAGTGGCTGGATTGTAACTGCTCCATATACTAGCAGCTGCTTCAAGACAAAGGTAACTTTATCTGAATGTTAACTCTGGCATTTGAGACATCTATGCTAATGTTGGTTCTTTTCAGGGTACCAACAGGCTGCTGTCTGTGCTGTGTATGTATGGGGAGCTGACACTGTCCTGCCCAGTAGCTCTGGGCCCAACCACCACCCTGCCTGCTGAGATGCCACCACACCCTCAATATCAAGATCCTTATGGCCATTCCATGCTTGGGCCTTGGCCTCTGTATGACCATCCTCCTGCCCCTAAGATCCCCACAGCTGCTCCTACAACTACAGCTCCACCACCTACGAAAGCACGAGCTGATCAGCCAGTGTGGAATCCTCTTCAACATGTTTATGCTGGACATTGGCCACAACAATATGGGTATCCTCCTGCCCCCAAGATCCCCACAGCTGCTCCTACAGCTCCACCACCTACGAAAGCACGAGCTGATCAGCCAGTGTGGAATCCCCTTCAACATGGTTATTCTGGACATTGGCCACACCGCTATGGGTATCCCTTTTCCCATCACAGGAAACCTACAGCTCCACCACCTACCAAAGCACGAGCTGATCAGCCAGTGTGGGATCCTCTTCATGCTGTTGCACATTGGCCACATCAGTATGGGTATCCTCCTGCCCCCAAGATCCCCACAGCTGCTCCTACAGCTCCACCACCTACGAAAGCACGAGCTGATCAGCCAGTGTGGAATCCCCTTCAACATGGTTATTCTGGACATTGGCCACACCGCTATGGGTATCCCCTTTCCCATCACAGGAAACCTACAGCTCCACCACCTACGAAAGCACGAGCTGATCAGCCATTGTGGGATCCTCTTCATGCTGTTGCACATTGGCCACATCAGTATGGGTATCCTCCTGCCCCCAAGATCCCCACACCTGCTCCTACAACTACAGCTCCACCACCTACGAAAGCACGAGCTGATCAGCCAGTGTGGAATCCCCTTCAACATGGTTGGTCTGGACATTGGCCACACCGCTATGGGTATCCCCTTTCCCATCACAGGAAACCTACAGCTCCACCACCTACGAAAGCACGAGCTGATCAGCCAGTGTGGGATCCTTTTCATGCTGTTGCACATTGGCCACATCAGTATGGGTATCCTCCTGCCCCCAAGATCCCCACAGCTGCTCCTACAGCTCCACCACCTACCAAAGCACGAGCTGATCAGCCAGTGTGGAATCCTCTTCATGCTGTTGCACATTGGCCACATCAGTATGGGTATCCTCCTGCCCCCAAGATCCCCACACCTGCTCCTACAACTACAGCTCCACCACCTACGAAAGCACGAGCTGATCAGCCAGTGTGGAATCCCCTTCAACATGGTTATTCTGGACATTGGCCACACCGCTATGGGTATCCCCTTTCCCATCACAGGAAACCTACAGCTCCACCACCTACCAAAGCACGAGCTGATCAGCCAGTGTGGAATCCTCTTCATGCTGTTGCACATTGGCCAAATCAGTATGGGTATCCTCCTGCCCCCAAGGTCCCCACAGCTGCTCCAACTACAGCTCCACCACCTACAAAAGCCCGAGCTGATCAGCCAGTGTGGAATCCATTTCAACAGGGTTATGTTGAATATTGGTCAAATCAGTATGGGTATCCCCTTTCCCATCCTAAGAGCCCAACACTTCCTCCTCAAACCACTACCTCAACTACACCTGCCAAGCCAAGCATTGATCAGCTGTGGTATCCTCATGACTATTCCTTGCCTGATTCTTGGCAGCCCTACTTTGGGGAAGCAGGGGCTACACCAAGTGCCACAGTTGCAGCTAGTACAACAGTTAAACCTCCCATAGTTGATCAGCCTATTTCATATGACTCTTCTTTGGGACATGTACCATATAATCCTTTATCTCCTGTTCAGTCACATAGCCCCCCAGTTCCTGACCAAGTTGGTGTTCATCAGAAATACCAAATGCCTTGGATGTTTTATCCTCATAGGTATTCTGGCTCTCAGCCAGTAGCCACTTCATCAGCAGGTTCTCAGAGCGTCCCCCTCTCTGAAACTGCACCAGAAATGAAAATCCCTCAACAGCAACCAGTGTACCTCACACAGTTGGGATCACCCTGTTTACCAAAGGCCTTCGGCACTAATGTTTAACCCATCCACACCCATGAGACAGAACCCACTCAATTCCTGGCTGATATACAACACCCCTCTGGTATCCTACCCAGCCAAGCAACCATCAAGAGATATGAGAATTTACCCCTTTGACAAGGACCCAATCATAAGCATTCTTGGGCACAAAGGTTGAACACTCTGGGCTACTCTGCTCAACGTTCTCCCCTTCAGGTAAAAGCAGGGCAAAGCAGAGGAAGTGTTCAGATCCATGAACCCATTCCTGAACGCTGTCCTGGAACCTGGCTCATGACGACACTGGAAATGGAACTAAATGGTTATGTATCTTGAGCAATGTTATAAAATAAAAAATATTTAATATATATTTTGTGGGTTTTTCCTTTGAACCAGGAGCTGTTACCATGGTGATGATTGCCTAGAATAGACTGGAAGATTCCAGACTGTAAGCTGGATATTTGGATTGATGTAGACAAATTGATGGTTTTACATGTGCTTAGAGGTTAAATTGACATTTAGTTACAAAATTAACCATTTTAGCAGTTTGTGGTGTAAAGGCTGTTTTAGCTTGGTGCCTATTCAAGGGATACAGGATGCCCATGGTCTGACATGAGGGGGAATTTCAGGAGGCTACCCCCTTACGTCAAGCAATTAAAACTGCAGGTAATGCGTGCCTGAATTTAGTGTACATTGTGACCTGGAATGTATTTTAAAGGGTAATTTTACTCATTTGAGTTATCAGTAACTGGGTCAGCTATCCAGACCTAGTTGGTCTTAAATGCTCCCCTCATCAGTGTCATTGAAAAGTGACTACATTGCTATTTTAAACAAGCTTACATCACTATCAAGAGTTTATTTATTTATTTTTTTTTTTTTCTTCCAAATTCTTGTAGAGTAAATGAGACAACTCCTGGTGGTGCTTTCACAACTACTGACATTAGTTGTGGATTTCCTGTTGTGACCATTCTACATCACACTGGATCTCCCTCTAGATGTATATTAAACTAATCCTCTGTTCTTCCAAATGGTGTTTTCTAAAAATCACCTCAAATCTTAATGCAGAGGCCAATGTTTACTCCATGCCTCCAACTCCTCCCCTGCTCACCTATAGTTTGAAGGAGCTACATTCTCATTCTGCAATTTTAAGTGATCTTTGAATTGATAGGCTTTAAGGGAAAACATAGAATTGTCTACTCCATTCAGATTCATCTGTTTATGATCTGTTTCATCTGGGTTCTTTTTGCTTTCCACTTTGCAGCATGTGATATTACCTCCTTTCAAAGGCCAGGAGAGTGGAGCAGGAAGGACACCCACTGCCCTCACCTGGAATGAATTCCAGTCATCGTCTGACCTGAAGAGTTTGTTTTGGATTAGTCCCTTGGGTTAATTTGTTTTAAATTACCTTGTAAAAGGTGATTTCTGTTTTTATGTAAGCAGCTTCTGGTCCTCTCCTCCCTGTATGCTCGCTCGCGCTCTCTTGTCTCAGATGATCGCAAATTCAGGTGGAATTGTTTTGGAGGAATATTTGGGCCTAACCCAGAGAAAGATATCAGCAATCCAGAGCCGATATCAGGAGTTCAGTGGTTCGAAATAATGAAACACCCCCAGGTAGCAGCATGAAGGACAGCAATGTTGACAATATTAGTCTTGGAGCCTATAATAACAATCTCCAATCAGCTCTTCGGTTTTCTCATGGTCTGGAATGGCAAGAGCGGGATTCGGTCCTGTCTCTTATCAAGTTTGACCTATGCCCCCCATCTCCCATCAAACTTATACGTAGCACTGACAACGCCTTACATTTTGGTTACCTGCTGGGTAGCATGGGTAGCCTCTACACCCTGCCACTGCCGTCCTGGACCCAGAGCGAAGTTACCACAGCAAATTCTGGTAGTGATTTTGCAGCACAGACTACACCCACCCACATCGCCTACAGAAGGGCTCTGGACGCAGGTTCAAGTCCTATCTCTCCACAGCGCTTTAGGACAGCGCAGCAGCCAGAGGTGGCAGTGTTGGATGCACAAACTTTCTTTCCTCCAGACATAACCAGTGAGAGAAGGCTGTGGGAGAGGAATTCAGCCATATCAACAATTAATGAAGATGGTGACTGCATCAGCATAGCAAGTGGGGATGAAATCACTAATCTTTGAACTGCTCTTAGACTCTGTGAAGTCTAGCACTGAACAGAAATGTAATTGCTTTTGATCAGGTTTGCTGTAATTCAGATGCATCAGTTCTAATGGCTAAGAAATGGGTCTACCAATGTATGTACAACTTGTTTTAAGAGCACGGTAAAAATAAAATGTCTTTTCTAAATTCATTTATAGTTACATCTATTAAACTGTGAGATAACACTAATGATCTTAGGGATTTCCATCCAGAGATTTATAAATCTTTACCTTCATTCTGATTTAGTGAAATAAGCTGAGAATTGTGTAGAAATTTTAGAAATATCTGAAATGAAACTAAATATAATTTACATATAAGATTTGATCCATAGACCACCACAGGGTGTCGTGTAAAAAATTGCATTTTATCCATTTTGCCACACTGTTGTCATTATATGAATACAAGTTAACTTTTTCTCTAATGCTAATCCAGGGTGATTTACACGAATAAAGACCCAGAGCAACAGGCTGTGCAGTAGAATTGCTTACAACCCCCTATTGCTAGTTTTACCCCCTCTGTATCACACTTGTCCAAACACAAACTACTGCGATTATTATTGAATTTACCAAGAACTTTCACTGTGTGTTATTAAAAGTCTGAAAAATAAAAATCTGAAGCAGCACATAACATTAAGAGCTTCTCTTCTGTTTTGCACCTAACACAAGCTCCTGCCGCAGGGCTGCATCTTAAATTTCATGATACAATATTTCCACCTCACACTGAGTATGTATTTGTATAAAATAAAATAAATCAATATTTGTCACTCCCCAAAGACAAACATTTATCAAACATTAATACTAACTTTACAGAAGGAAAAACCTTATTCGCTTTCAAAGAAAGTTAATGTAAAATGTTGGGTTTTTTTTGTGATTTTAGAGCTGTTCATCATCCTCTTTAATGTTATTGCAATTGCCCAAAATGAGCAGCACGTGGGCGGATCTTGTGATCTGCACTAATTAGTCACAGGTGAGTTCGATTAGTGCATCACTATAAATGGACCTCTGTGGCCATATCTAATGCTGACTAAGCACAATTGCAGTTGTTGTCTATGGTGTTTAGGTTGTGGCTTAATGTGCTAAAGATAAATAGACATGTCATGGAAGATACTAAAGTTAATTCTCCTGCTTACAGCAGCAATGTTGAGTCCTGTAACGTTTTGCCTGACTTCGTTACATGAAGAAGTCTCAGACAGAGTTATCCGACATGGCACACTTGTAGTTGGTGACCAGAATAAAAGAAAATCAAGTAAAATGGAGGATGGTTTTGGTGTGAATCCAAATCATGATGGAGATACTGAAGGATTCCAGTCTGATCAGCCTCAGGACCCAGGTAAGTGTCTTGACCTGAAGAATTAATTCATGATCAGGCAGGAATCATTTGACTTAAATTAGTAGTTATAAGGTTACTTTAAGAAGTCCTTGTAATGTCCCCTGAGCATGTGTCAATTTGTGTAAACCTGTTTTTATAGACTCTCAGGGCTTTCCTCCCTTGGTAGGCCTCATGAAGGTCCTCAGGCCTAACTGGTAGTACTTTAATATCAATAGCTTATGAGAATCTTGATGCTTGTACCCTCACCTTATGTGAAAATAAACCTGCTTCTTATCCATCCTCAGCATAGGCCTTGACTAATACATGACATGACTTGTTGTAGAAGTGCTCAGGGCACATGGTTATTGGGTTTTTGTTTTTTTTTGTATTATGTATTTAAAAAATTAGTTCCTTCAATACTGTCTCCCCCTAATTTAAAGGGGTAGATATAAAAATCTAATCTTAAGTACGTCCTGACATCTCACTCTTTTGAGCTGATGTTGAGTTGGAGAAAAGTGTGCATGAGTCAGTAAGCTGTTACCTTAGTAGCTGTTGTAATCTTGGTGTATTCATTGTTCCTAATTTTAGTGGAGTACCAGCTGGCGCAGTTTAAACTGCAGAGTTTAAAGCCCTCTGTACAATGTGGTGATGAATCAATGACTCTTCGTATGCTGGGAAAAACAGTTCCTGACTTTTTGGTTGAAAGCGGTAAGGATTGGAGTTAAATCTATATCTTGGTGGTTAACATTATAGTAAAACTATAATGAACATCTGGCATGTAATTTAGATCTTCTACCTATGAACAATCTTACTGCTGATTACATGTCTGTATGCAAACTTCTCTCATAGAAAAGCTGTGCTATATTTATGATGGACGAACTAGCTGCCTTCTCCTTTTTTAAAAGAAGTTGGCTATAGTCTGAGCTGTCTCATGTGCTGCTGTTCCTTAGGTGAGGGGAGCCCAGTACCATTATCACAAGTGCCTGCCCGGTGTGGCTTCTCTGTGAAGAGGGCCCGCAGAGATGTTCTCCTCATTGCTAAGTACGATGGGTGTCATATCTCAAAGGAGGTAAGTTATGCTTGTGCTCAATGCACTGTTCCTCTATGTAACTAGATTATTTCAGAATTCCATTATATTATCTGCTTTTATAGTTTTTTTCTATAGTGTTTAAATGTCTTGGTGCTTCTCCCTTTGTTTCAGGGGGACAGTTACATACTACCGCTGCGTATGTGGGGTGCTCCAGTGAAGATGTCCTGTCCTGTGGCCAATCCACTTACTGTCACTTGTTCCCCCTCTGCAATGTTGATTCATATTGCAAGATCTACTGGTGCCTTAACACTGAAAGGTTGTTACACTTTCTCCCCCCTGGAAATCCACTGAGTGGTCTGCATGTGAATGATTTACTGTTAATTGTTTATTTTTATTTAAGTGATGGGAGAATGGGAGCCCCTGGGCAAAGCTGTTGGCAAATGTAAATTCACTTTGGAGGCTGATGCAAGTGGCTGGATTGTAACTGCTCCATATACTAGCAGCTGCTTCAAGACAAAGGTAACTTTATCTGAATGTTAACTCTGGCATTTGAGACATCTATGCTAATGTTGGTTCTTTTCAGGGTACCAACAGGCTGCTGTCTGTGCTGTGTATGTATGGGGAGCTGACGCTGTCCTGCCCAGTAGTTCTGGGCCCAACCACCACCCTGCCTGCTGAGATGCCACCACACCCTCAATATCAAGATCCTTATGGCCATTCCATGCTTGGGCCTTGGCCTCTGTATGACCATCCTCCTGCCCCTAAGATTCCCACAGCAGCTCCTATAACTATAGCTCCACCTACGAAAGCACGAGCTGATCAGCCAGTGTGGAATCCATTTGAACAGGATTATGCTGAATATTGGGTATATCAGTATGGCTATCCCCCTGCCCCCAAGATCCCTACAGCTGCTCCTACAACTACAGCTCCACCACCTACCAAAGCCCGAGCTGATCAGCCAGTTTGGAATCCATTTCAACAGGGTTATGCTGAATATTGGGCAAATCAGTATGGCTATCCTGTTTCCCATCATAAACCTACAGCTCCACCACCTACCAGAGCACGAGCTGATCAGCCAGTGTGGGATCCTCTTCATGCTGTTACACGTTGGCCGTACCATTATGGGTATCCTCCTGCCCCCAAGATCCCCACAGCTGCTCCTACAACTACAGCTCCACCACCTACAAAGGCCCGAGCTGATCAGCCAGTGTGGAATCCATTTCAACAGGGTTATGTTGAATATTGGTCAAATCAGTATGGGTATCCCCTTTCCCATCCTAAGAGCCCAACACTTCCTCCTCAAACCACTACCTCAACTACACCTGCCAAGCCAAGCATTGATCAGCTGTGGTATCCTCATGACTATTCCTTGCCTGATTCTTGGCAGCCCTACTTTGGGGAAGCAGGGGCTACACCAAGTGCCACAGTTGCAGCTACTACTACAGTTAAACCTCCCATAGTTGATCAGCCTATTTCATATGACTCTTCTTTGGGACATGTACCATATAATCCTTTATCTCCTGTTCAGTCACATAGCCCCCCAGTTCCTGACCAAGTTGATGTTCAACAGACATACCAAATGCCTTGGATGTCTTATCCTCGTAGGTATTCTTGGAGTGTCCACACTGGACCTCAGGCAGTAGGCAGAGCCTCTCCACGTTCTCAGAGTGACCCTCTCTCTGAAACTGCACCAGAAGTTGACCCTCAACAGCAACCAGTGTACTTCCCGCAGAGATGGGATTACTCGGTCTACCAAGGGCCTCCTGCACTAATGTTTAACCCATCCGCACCAGTAAGACGGAACCCACACTCTTCCTGGCATATATACCACACCCCTCTGGTATCCTACCCAGCCAAGCAAGCATCAAGAGATATGAGAATTTACCCCTTTGTGCTCAAGAATGCTTATGATCAGTTCCTTGCCAATCAAAGGTTGAACACTCTGGCCTACTCTGCTCAACTTTCTCCCCTTCAGGTAAAAGCAGGGCAGAACGGAGGAAGCGTTCAGACCCGTGAACCCAGTTCCTGAATGCTGTCCTGAAAATTGGCTCGTTGGCACTGGAAATGGGACTAAATGTATTTGTGTACCTTGAGCACTGTTATAAAATAAAAATAATTTAAAAATATTTTGATGTGGGTTTTTTCCCTTTATAACCAGGAGCTGTTACCATGGTAATGCTTGCCTAGAATAGACTGGGAGCTTTCAGACTAAGTGGGAGGTTTGGGTTGAAGTAAAAAATTTCAATGTAGTTTTTCTTGTTGCACACAGAGGTTAATTTAACTACTAACTTAACTTTCTTGGGAGTTTAGTGTAAAGGCTGTTCTTAGCTTGGTGCCTATTCAAGGGATACAGGATGCACATGGTCTGACATAAAGGGGGAATTTCAGGAGGCTACCTCTTTGCCTCATGTAATTAAAATTGTAAATAGCACATGCCTGAATTTAGTGTACATTGTGACCAAGGCCTGGAATATTGCTCATTTTAGTTCTTGGTAACTGGGTGAGCTGTCAGTCTTAAATGCTCCCCTCATGTGTTATTGAAAGGTGCCAACATTTAAGCAAGCTTACATTACTATCAAGTTTCCCCCCCCCCCATTTTTGTGTAATGAGACATCAACCCCTGGTGGTGCTTTCCCAACATTAGTTGTGGATTTCCTGTTGTGAACCATTCTACATCACACTGGATCCCCCTCCAGTTATATATTAAACTAATCCTCTGTTCATCAGAATGAGTTATTTCCTAAAAATAAAATCGCCTCATATCTTAATGAAAAGGCCTGTGTTTAGTCCAAGCCTCCAACTCCCCCTGCTCACCTATAGTTTGAAAGAGCTGCCCTGAGTGGATTAGGCTTTTGACGTAAATATTTTGCTCTCTGAATTCTCCCCTGTGAGACTGACGGTCCAAAGCGTAAATGGCGTTGACTGCTGGGTTGGAGGGGCTTTTAATTTACGCAGACATTTTAAAGATTTGGTGGGTTCTCCTTTAAGTCTGCCAATGTGATATTGCGGCGTATCGCACGCCCCTCTACTGTAGCGCGCGCAGTGTGTGGCGCTCGAGCCGCTCCGCGCTGCCGACGTCATAGTGGGAGTGCTTCAACGGGAGAAATTTAACGGTCATCGGCTCCGTGTTCTCGGGGCTCATGTAAGTTTATATCTGTTTTTTTTAAAACAATCACCGAGGGGTGAACTCGGTCCTAGTGTGTCGGGGCTGTGGGGAAATGTGGCTCACTGTCCGTGTGTATCGCCTCGTTACTGCCCTCGACCTCCCTCCTTGCAGGCTAGCGGGCTAACCTTAACTGCTAGCCAAGTTAGCCTGTTTAGCCATAGGTTGATAAGGCAGGCAGAGGATGAGCTTGTCTTCTTTTTCGAATTATCCTTTCCACCTTAACAGTTACAGCTATTAAACGGTAATTCCTATGGCTTTTGAATGTAACTGTTGTTACGTTTAAGGTGGGACGGTATATTCACATGAAGAGCAACGTAAGCCTCGATACGGCAGCGCTTGTGAGTTATTACACGGTCAGGACACCTTAACTAATCGGGTGGACGAGAACCATATAAACAGTGGCCAGTAAAACTGGCCTCCTGCAATGCACCCCAAAAGGTCTCCACCCTTATCTCTGCATCCGTCAACTAATGGTGTGTGCTTTGTCAGTGATGACAAAGTGCCTCTTCCGAGCTTCGACGTCGGAAATCCATGTTCACATATTCGTGAAGCAGGTGTCTGTTAGATAATCTTCACTGAGCCACACTTCAGACCAACAGGACGAGGCAGCCTGTCACCCTCGTAAACGGCGAGCTGTCATTTCTCTCTGCTCATCTGTGGACTGTAGTTTGATATTTTCAGAGCTGTGTGCTCATGCATGCTGTTTTATTAAACTGCAAGCCACCAGCAATCTGGGCGTAAACTGGCCATCCAGAGTAGAAGCTGCATGCTAAGGTTGGAGTGACGAGACAAAAATATATCAGGATACACATTCTCAGGATATTAACATTATTTGGGCATACAGAAACAATACAGAAGTCCTCCCACGTTTGCAAGTGTCCAGTAATTCTGGGTACGGTCATGTTTATTCAGCAGTGTCAAACACTGGGCTGAATCCAATCTCTGTTTTGTTTTTCTATGTAGCATATTATTTATCACAATAACAAATCTGCATCAATAACTACAATATGTCGTCTTAATAACTTTCTCTAGTAAAAGCCTAGCAAGCTAGCTCAGCAAGTACAGGGATACAGCAGGATGTATACAGTAGTATAATGTCACTGTACTATAAAGCCACTCCATCCCACCTCAACCCAGTGTTGTGTCCTTTTATGTACCAAAAACAGTCATCACTCATTTTCACACATTTACCAACCTCTCTTCATCCAGTTGGCTGTTTTTTTGATGAACTCCGTTTCAATTGGCTGCTTGAAGCATTCCCGACACAAACACTCTTTATAACTTCTGCCCAAGAGGGAGGAGCTGACCTGTTTTAGGCTAAATAAGTGGATATCTAAAGGTGTTTTGCATTTTTATCACATCATGACAACAATCAGCTGTTCTAGCAGATTTCTTTCTATATATGGCCTTCAAGGACTGTGGAGAGGCTGTGTTGCTGTATGAACAGTACTTACCGAGACACTTTAATGAAAAGAGACTTGTTAGATGTGTGACCAGACGACTCATACAAACATATTCATGTTTACGTGAGGCGAGTGTCACATTCACATTTGGAAATGTTAGTCAAGACGTGCATAGCTCATGCTCGACATGGCCTGTAGTGTTTCAGTCACCGCTCAAAGAGATACAGTCTAATTTTGCAATTTAAAAATTATCTTTGAAGTGATAGGCTTTAAGGGAAGACACAAAATTGTCTAGTCATTCTGACACGTGTCTGTTTTTTGTTTTTCGTTATGATCTAACTGTTTCATCTGCTTTCTTTTCCCTTTCCTCTTTGTAGCATGTGATATTACCTACGTTCAAAGGCCTGTAGAGTGGAGCAGGAAGGACACCCACTACTCTCATCTGGATCGAATGCCAGCCATCGTCTATGACCTGAAGAGATTATTTTGGATTAGACCCTTGGATTATTTTGTGTCATCTTTCTTTGTAGAGAAGACATCAGACAAACCCATGAATGGACAGAGGTATGGTGTCTTGAAGGCAATTGTTTTGGCATTTATAGTGAACTGTACCAACAGTGAGAGCTGGAGACAGCTGGCTCTTCTGACTTGATTTCAAGTGACTTGTGTGCTGTGTGTCTGTATCTTGTTATCAGTGAGTAAAGAGTTAGTAAACCAAATCAGGACTGGACCTCCTAAAGGCTTTATAGAATTAAGAGTTCAGCTTTACCTCAAATTCTCACACCCTCCTACAGTTAAAGTGATCTTAAAACTATGAAACATTTGTGAAACTGGACCAAGTGACAAAAGCACAAGAAGATGTAGCCTGATATATAAAGATTTAATTTGTCACATTCTCTTATTGTTCTTATTGAGAAAGTGAGTGTGTGCACTTTCAAAGAGAAAAACACATACAAACACTATGATTTTCAGTGTGACCTTGCAGAGCTGTATGAGGCTGGGGGAGAGACTGATAGGGGAGATTGAGCTGACCCATTTCAGGCACCAAATGCAGTGCCCATGATGAGTATGGGGGGTTACTCTGTAATATTTGTACATTTCTGCTGAAAACCTGTGTTTTAACTTTAAAATCTTTTGACCCTGATCTAGGGTAAGCTTTGTTGTATAAATATAAATAATTGAAACAGTGTCTACTCTGTGGCTCTAATACCGCTCGCATAAACTGCTTGAGCTGGTTGCTTGTTTTCAGATACCTTTTTTACGGCAGTGCCTGAGGGTTTCTGGGCGTGTTTGGGTGGGTGAAGCTGCTCACACATATGAAAGCTGTCTCACATATGAAAGCCGTTCTGTTTGCGTGAGTGACACTCCACTGTTTGTATGGTTAAATATGCATGGTGCACATGAACACAACAGCATCATCACCACAGGAAAACGTTTGGAGACACGGTGGTTCAAGTACTATGCTGTCCATCGTATTTATCTGATGATTCTCCATTGATGCTGTATAAAGGTTAGTGCTGCGGACTGATCAGTGCCTGAGGTTGAGGAACATGTTTTCCATATGCTGCCTTATACTTCAAGAAGTACTTTCACCTATTTTCAAAATTCAACATAAAATTCCTGTTTTTGAAATGAGAAGACATTTAGAGTGTGAAATGATTTGTTGTATGTAATTTATATAATGGTACAGTAGTAATTTTATTTTCTGACCGACTATAAACTGTCTTGCATTTAGCTTTAGCAACAAAGCATTTCAGGCCAAGATGTTTCTTGTCTTATTGTTTTTAGAAGCATAAAATGCTTCAGACATATTGTTCCTATCACTGACACTACTATCAGTCCTGACTGTATAATTATCTGAAGTGGAATGAAATTTGGTGAATATTAACCTTTCTGTTATGTAGAGAATTTTATTGTAGAACTATTTAAAAGTTCAAAGACTGCCACTGCAGACTACATCACTATTGATATTTATATCAATATTTAATTAAGTGATAATTGTTTAAAAACCAGATAACCTGAAACCTAAAATAACACCACGTGGAAGTAAAATAAATTCAAACGTGTGTATGAGCTGTTGAATGAGTCTTGAGTGATTCGCTGAGAAGGAACATTTTATTCACTTATATTTTTTATTTAATAGATTAATTAAGTAATTCTACCAGCCCTAGACAAACATTGTGGCAAGTTAATGATGGGTCCATAGTCTCCAGAACAAATAGCTGAATAATCAGCCTTGACTCATCCCGGCTGTTGACCAGAAGCTGTTTGTAGAAAATCGGTCCGCTGTTTGTTTTTTCAGTCAGGTGAAGGCCTCTGGTTTGATCAGTCCATGTTTGCCCCGCTGAAGTGCGCTGTTTGATTTTAGTTTCTGCAGTTGCTCTACGGGTGTTCAGTCTTCTGAAAAATAATAGTTTGTTTGCACATTTGACCTGAAATGTTAATTTGGCTGATGCTTGACCCTGAGTCAACGAGAGTGTAATATTATGATGAGCTGAAATCGTTTGATTGTGCAGTTGTACCACAGCAGCGTTTCAAGAAGCTATGTGCTTGTAGGAGGAAGCAGAGTAAAGAGGATTATAGGAGGCCAGCACACACTCACGCTCTCTGTTCTCTCTCTCTCTCTCTCTCTCTCTCTCTCTCTCTCTCTCTCTCTCTCTCCAGATTTGATTTAAGCTGTAGAGTTCACTGCTGGACAGAACTGACCGTAGCTACACACCTTACCATAGTCTTGGCTCATAAATGTTGATTAATGTACAGTGGTGTGGTGCTACTTGTTTAATGCCACACAGAGCAGCAAATACACACATATCCTATATTTTTTGCTGATTTCTGATCAATTTTAAAAAGAGGGAATCTACCTTAATAGCACAGAGCTTGTGAACTGGCTCGTCACATTTAGGATTCAGATTTATAGCCCAGAAAAATTGACTGCTGGTCTACGGTGCAAAAAAAAAATAGTCCTAAAGCTACATTGAAAGAAAAAACAAACCTCAGTCACAATATTCACCAGGAAAGTCACCATTAGGAATGTTCCACTAATTGTTCATCCTTACTCTCAATTCAGCACTCAGACTCTGACATACTTTATGAATAACAGCCTGGAACTTGAGGTTTTCTGCCAGTTAAAGTGTAGTGGAAATATACAAGACTGAAGAAGAATGTGAGTGTGTTGAGTCTCTCTGGGGAGCACTGGTTGGTGTCTGCCTGGCCTGCAGTGGGTCAGTACAAATCCTTGCAGCAGCCGACCTACACTCAGAGCTCTTGAAGCTGCAGGGTGGCATGACTGTAGGGGAATCACACAGAGCAGCAGGGCTTTCCAATTTAAATTTCTTTTGATCACTGTTACAATACATGTATTCCTGACATTGTTTTGTATGGATTTATGCATTAAAAGATGTACTAAACAGTTCTGATTCATTTGTTTTTACATTATGTTGTTCAGCCTCTCTTTATGCTTTAGAATTCAGCATACTTTTTGTTAGTGTGCTTTTTAAGCCTGATATATGTAAATGACTCCAATTGGCCGCTCTTTATTTTGCCAAGCTTGAGTACGTAGAGGGTTTTATCAATCAGTTTTACCAACTAAAAGGTCAGAAAATAGTTTGATCACAGAAGGAAATACATAAAAAGAAAGCATGCGTGTTTTGTAATCTGTTTTCTTAAGTATATATTCTGTATCTGTCTGGATGCTTTTTCTGGCATCAGACTTATTTTTTTGTTTAGTAGGACAAGGCAAAACTTTCTGTCAGCGTTCCATAGACAACATATCTTTGCTAACAATACACAAATGACCTTTATTCACTGACCTTGTGGCTCCATCAGAGTAAAAAAAAACAGCCTAATAACACGTTATTAACTATAATAACACCTATCTCTGTAATCCTTTCCTCTTTAATTTGATCAATAAATAATATATAATATGTAGAAATGTGATTTACCAAACCATACCTAACATATCAATGTTAGCTTGAAGGGTTTAGTTTCTGAAACACAAGGTTTAAGCGTGCTTATGGGTGGTGTTACCTCATAACCTGCTCTGATTAATTGGGTTACTAGAGAAAGGTGACACAAATCTGAGGATTCTCATCAGTCTGTGGGTTAATAGAAGCCTCTTATGCAGTATTTGTTACACCTTTATCCTGTGTGCTCACTTGTTTCCACTACAAACCCCCACACATTTTTCTTCAGTTGATGATTGGAGCACAGTTGGATGAGATGAAGTCTTATAAGCCTAATTGTGTCTGATCCAGAAAGCAGTCCAGGCTTTAACACTACAGTAGACAGTTGATGGCTTAATAGTTGCATTTTTCTGTATATGTTCTTCAGGATAAACAATGGGTGATCTTATAAGATGTGGACCACCTTGTTGGTAGCCTTTGAAGCAATGTTAAATTCCTCCTGAAAGCCCCATGTTTATTTGCATGCCTTGGATTTGTTATACGCTAAAGCAATGGAAGTGTGATAAGTGATATATTATTGCTTATACTACAAAGTATTATAAGTAAAAACAAAATAGTCACTGTTGTTTTATATTATCTTGTGCACTGCACTGAACATGGACCAGAGAAATCGAAGGACAGGTTTGTCTTTGGGAGTCAGAGAGAATATTACTGACAAGCATGTTAAAGGTAAAGGCTATAAGACTCCAAGCAGCTTGATGTTCCTGTGTTTTTTGTGTTTCTTTATATATTAACAGGAAGTTTAAAGTCCACGAGTCTGTAGCCAGCCTCCCTGGACATGGCCCCCTTCAGAGGAAGGCTGACCCCAAATTGAACAGAATGATAGAGAGTGTGAATGATAGAAAAAGCCAAGGAAAACCTCCACGGAGATACAAGCTGACACCAAGGTTGTAACATCCGTTGCTTTGTAAGCAATAATGTGTTATGTAGAAGAAAAGCAAAGATATTGACAAGCTAAAATGCTTCTGAGGACATATCTCCTTTGGACATATGAAACAAAACTGGAGCCTTTTGGCTAGTCATAGTAGCATGTGTTTTGAATCTGTGCAATTGAGTCTCAAGAATATCAAGGCATTCTGTGTAGAAACATATTGCCCAGTTCCAAAAGATCTGTCTCAGTCACAGGTCATGAATCCTCCAACCGGAACAAATCATTGGACTGTTTTGAATTGGCCTTCTGGAAGCCCTGATCTGAATCCTATTGAACATCTATAAAAGGGGCTGAAGCAAGCCATCTAAAGAAGGCATCCTTCAAATATGAGAAAGCTAGAAGGGTTTGTTTAGGAAATGTGAGCCGAATTCCCTGTTGACACATGTAGAAGTCTCATTGAGAGCTATAGGAATCTTATGTGCAGTGATTGCCCATAAAGGTTTTTGCCAAAAAGTCAAAAGCAATGGCTGATATCTATTACCCATGGAAAAAACAATGATGCATGCCAGTTGTCAGTTTCAGATTATTTCTGAGAAGATTGTGGATTCTTCTTTTTTCATGGAAGGTAGCCAGCAATATGTAAATAAGTTGTATTTTCAAAATGGGCTGTGTTCCATACATGATCAGATGAGTAAATTTTACCAATATTTACAGAATAATATGAAACACATTTAAAAGAATGAGATATGTTGTCCAACATGACATGGTTCCATTACATTTGCAGTGATTTCTCTTTAGAAACAGAGGAGCCTGGTTATTGGATGACTTCTGTTTGCGTGTATGAGTGTCTCTTATCTTTGTGGCGTTGGTTTGAGTCCAGTGAGTCTGACAACTGCGTCCATTTTCTTCCACAGTCATTCCTGAATTGAGAGCCAGAGGAGGCCAGGCTGGACTGATGGTAAGCAACACTCTCTATCTGAATCCTTCTCGGATTCTCTTTTTCCTTGCTGTTTGTCTTCTGTCTGTCTTTTTTATCTTGTTCTCTTTTTATCTTACACAGAACACTGTCTTTCACTTTTTATGTATTGCTAAGATTGAGTGTTCATAGCTGTAATGTGTGGGTAGTGTCTTTTTATCAGCCTTGTATTCTAAGAAGAGGATGTTAAGCCTTGTTTTTTTACAGGACCCAATTTTTTTTACAGGCAGTGTAACATAACACTCTTACCTCTGAAAATGTGTATGATTAAGTGTGTGATGTTTTGCACTTGATGGATAAGAGCTTGGCCAAAATGGTACCAGAGCTGTTGTCTCCATATCTTCAGTGAGAGATTGTCATTAAGTGTTGGGCACCCTGCCTCGGTTCGCTCCAGTTTTCAGTTTACTCTCCACTCAACCCACATGACTCACAGACACCCAACATACCGCTCTGTCACCTTAGCTTGTGTTCATGCTTTTGACGTCATCCTCAAGGTTATTTAAAAATGAATTTCTGCACTGAATTTCACCAAATGGCTCTCTTTGTATTTATATATTTAAAACCTGTTTTTACAA
The DNA here is from genome assembly GCF_029633855.1 of Hoplias malabaricus. Classification (NCBI taxonomy): domain Eukaryota; kingdom Metazoa; phylum Chordata; class Actinopteri; order Characiformes; family Erythrinidae; genus Hoplias; species Hoplias malabaricus. Next base: position 39,998,865 of record NC_089804.1, read on the forward strand.
GGTTCTTTCTAACCGTTTGAAAATTTGGCTTTTATATGTAATTAAATTTATTTGAATATTGTAGTCATGCACCAAAAACAACATTATTTTTAACAATTCAGGACACACTCTGCCAAAAAGAAACCACTAGAAAATGCTGAACATAAAACAGTTAACATGCAAGTACACAGACAAATATATGAAAGTAATTACAGCATAATACTGGACACCCTTTTATTTATTTGATATGCAACATGACCACCTTCCCCATGGATAAATTGCCCTTATCCAATATGGCAGCTTTCAAGACGGAGCCCATGTTCCAGGCATAGCCTAAAGGCCCCTAAGCTATTACTTGCTGGGGTATTCAGGTAAATGGGTGTCCTGGGCCTTTTCATTCACCCTGTGTACTAAGGTCCACATTGAAGGCTATAATAGACCGGGAAAGTACTGAGCAGGAGCCTGTGAACATTTCAGAAATTCACCGCTTGAATTAATTTGCAGTTATTTTGTCATCTCACCACTCATGTAGACTGCTTAGTAGAGTGTACCATCATTAATGTAGCAATTGTAGTTATGATTGGGTTGGTTTTGAGAAATGTACAGGTTTGGCTTGTTTATTCTGTGACTTAACACCATGCTTAACGTGTTGGTATGCTGATGAGTCATATCCTAATGACATCAGTCAGGGAACCTGACACCATACAATAGGATTAGGTAAAAAGGCCACACCCTTATCTTTCAAAGCCAACCCAACGCACTACTGCTTTTGTTTTTAGTTTGAGCTCTGCTGTAGTTGCTGCTTGTGTTTCATCACTCAGTGCCGCATGTCATAATCCATTTTATTTTCCTTCTGTGGTAGACGAGCATGACTTTGAGCCAATCTGCAGATGCATGCACGCTCACAGGGTCCACCTGAGTTCCAGCCTTTTTCCCTGCTTCCTGGCTTTGAACCAGCCTGTCAGAGGGCTAGTGGAGGCGGGGCTTAGGTAGACCCCGCCACCATACTGACCTTCTGAGCAAGACTGGCGCCTCCTGATGGAGCAGGGTGGTAGTGAGCAACCTGGTGCGGAGGAGCCGGACTCTGGGGGCCGAGCAGAGCCGGAGGCGGGCAGGAGGGCTTCAGAGCCCGAGCATGGCTTGTCCAAAATTACCCACAATGCCTTGGAGAACATGGGTGCACTGGGTCATGGCCTGAAGCAGCTCTTCCAGCCTCAGCGGCGGCGCTCCTCAGTCTCTCCACACGACTCCGCCTCTTCCTCCTTGGGCCCTGCTCCTGAGGCCATAGAGGTGGGGCCAGAGTTGGGGGAAGCGCCCGCCCCTAGCGCCGCCACCTCCTCCGACTCTGACCTCCCCGCTTCCGCCCCCCCTGCAGCTCTGAGCCGTGTGCTGCAGCAGATCCGAGGTGCCCCCCCCATGATGAAGAGAGGAACCAGCCTGCAAAGTCGCCGCAGCAAGGCCGGGGGGGGCGTGGAGGCCCCCCAAAAAGGCAGCCCCCAGATCCACAGGCGTAGTACTCAGGAGGCTTTACTACAGGCTGGGCGCCCACGCTCCTCCTCCACCACGGACACTCCCAGCAGTCCTGCTCTGGCCGACATGCTGCTGACCTCCGGGTACCACTCCACTGAGGAATCGGAGAGAGTAAGTAATAAAAGGCTCTTATAAATTGATTTCTTTGCTCACTGTGTCCAAGGTGAGGTCCTTTAATTACAGTTAAAGCTTTTAGAGCCACTTTCCTGGTTATAGATCAGGCTCAACCATGTAGCAATTTTCATAGAGTGTAAGACTGGTTTTAATGAGGCCTTCCAGCCTTAAAATGGTATTGTTTAAAATGCGTCATGTTATGCTGTATTTTGTAGTGCAGTATAATATGCACGAGCCTCATTGTGTTAATAAATTTAACATTTAACAAAGATTTTATTTATAGTTTTTATTTACAGTTGACCAAAGTACCGAAATAAATCATACAATCATATTTAGTGTCAGTGAACGCTTCAAGCTGAGCCACTGATCTACAGACTATTAAATAAAATCAGACTAGCCTTAGTGCAACTATCATTTGAAGAAAAACATTATCTAAAAAACTAGTCTTTATTCACCATAAAATGTGGGTGCTATAGACAAGTCTTTACTATTTAGCCATAGAACTGAAGCCACTAGGGATACTATGGCTCTGCTCTAGAAAGAGAGTAGGCACATATATAAAAGATGTAACAATGATTACAATTTCTGTCAGGACTCAGTTTGCCTTATGATTTTAACACCATTAAACGTAATAGTAGACGGGGACTTTTCAGCTCTATTCTAACACTTCTGCACATTTTTTCGATGTTCTCGCTATTTGTGTTCAGCTAACTGGCTAACTTTGAAGGATTCCGTGAATTTTAGCTGCAGTTGTAGTGCTGGGAAAATAATACACTGCAGAACAATACATCTCCAGGACTAGAGGTTAAAACTAGAGGACTAGAGACTGGTAAAATACATGTCAAATATTCATTCATTCATTATCTGTAACCGCTTATCCAATTCAGGGTCGCAGTGGGTCCAGAGCCTATCTGGAATCATTGGGCGCAAGGCAGGAATACACCCTGGAGGGGGCGCCAGTCCTTCACAGGGCAACACAGACACACACACACATATTCACTCACACACGGACACTTTCGAGTCGCCAATCCACCTGCAACGTGTGTTTTTGGACTGTGGGAGGAAACCAGAGCACCCGGAGGAAACCCACACGGACACGGGGAGAACACACCAACTCCTCACAGACAGTCACCTGTGGCGAGAATCGAACCCACAACCTCCAGGCCTCTGGAGCTGTGTGACTGCGACACTACCTGCTGCGCCACCATGCCGCCACCATGTCAAATATGCTACATATTTCTTTTTCCCCTTTTTAAAAAACGTATTATGGCTTTGAAAATGTTTTTAATGGCAACCTGCAAGAAAATATTTTCTAGATTTAAATATAAGAACAAATATTCCCATTTAGTACCTATATTAAAAGACAAATTTCCCATTGGTCCTTGTATAACAATAGCTAAACAGGAATCTTCCAAGGAATATCAAAATGCAGTTTGAAGGGAAAGAGGCGATATAAACCCAATAATTAGTAGTGTCGGTAATATAATTAGTATGTATACTTTCACGCTATTATACTTATGAGTGTACACAGGCATTTGGTTTATTCTGCATGGAATAAAGATATTTGTTATATAAGGTTTAATGTGTGCACAGGGTGGTGCATTCTTAGCATGCACCATTTATTTCCAGTGTTTGATGCCAGTAATGTCACTGCATTTACATTTCTGTGATCACATGCCTCTATAGCTGTGTTCATATCTATGAGCCATGAATGAAATAGAGTATTGTGGTGGCACTAGTGGGTTATGGATGTGCCTGAGAGTGTGTGTCCTTGTGCGTCATAGCAGATTGCCTGAATCTTCTACCAACTTTCAGCGTCTCTGAGAAGCCCCTAGGCTCTGATTATTCTGATTATACTCCAGGATGGATGGGCCGGGATGACAGTGCTCACAGGTCAGGGAGCTTGTGTGGCGGGTCACTATGTTCTCTAAGCCTTGCTATATTTAGCTGTTTCTGGGAGCACTCTGGGTCAATGAACTCATTTAGAGTGTAGTAAAAACCAACGCCTTGCACATTTTGTTTTTGGACTAGGATGTGGCGTGTGGCTACCTGTGCCCTCCCTTTGTATTTAGCCATAGGACATGTTTGCACATACGAAACAGGTGCAGCTATTTTACTGTCCACGGAGGGTGAAAGGCAGAGGCGTTTGTTACCCTGACAGTGCTCTCTCTGTAACTCTGTTATGCCTCTGTCTAGAATATGGCACTTCTGCTTTCAATATGTATATGGAGGACTTGAATGAGACAGTGTAGCATGAGTAAAATATCTGATATTGCTGCTTTAGTTTTTGTAGTTTCTTCAGCTAGGTTTATTCAACAGACATTCCGAGGAGTCTTGTAACATGCCAAAGTCATTTGACTCACCTGGAACTCAGAGGACATGCTGGAACCATCCAGAGGTCTGTGCTTCTCCTTACCCAGTGGAATGACATGCTCAAGTGTTGTCAGTCATTCCAGAGTCTGTAAGTGAGCCCCTAGCTCAGAGTTAGGGGAAGGCAAAACACTTCACTCTTTTTTGTGCTGCACATTTTAACTCCAGTAATTTTAATTGCAATATTTGTCACCATAGTGGTTTCTGTTTTCATTCATGTCATCTGTCTGTCACAAGGGCTTAGTGTGTATACCTGCTAGTGGCTAAATGTTTCAACCTACACGTCAGTTCACTAGGAGGCTTTAATGCTGACCTAATCAAACTGAACTGCAGGATCTGAGATAACAAGACCATTGTCAAGTGGAAAAGCCTCTCTGGATCGACAAGGGGTGAAAAAGGTTTACAGGTAAAGAAAAAAAGAGCAGAGTAAGCAGTACATTCTGCAGGTGTGGTCAGGGTCTTATGACACTGTTAAAGGTCCTTGATAGTCAAATGACATAACATTGGTTGCTACAGCAAAAAGCAATTGGCCTCAGTATGTAGTCCAGGTCTCTAAACCACATGAAAGTTTTGAAGCTGATTTTTTAAGAGGATAAAACTCTTTATAAGAGCTGATAACATCAGGTGAAAAGTTATATTTATCATTTAGATGTTTATCTTGTAGAAAGCAAGCATTTAGTCACCATTTTTAAACGTCAGAGTTGTTTAGATGTTTAAAGACAAACTTAGAAGAGGTGTAGTAATATGGAAGAGTTTGTTGACAAAGAAATAGACTGATTTGTTGTGTCAGTGGTTCCTTCCCTTTCCTTAGTTTCCTCCTCAGTGAGTGTAACCCAGACTAACCCAGGCATTATATTCAGTAGAAGAGCAGATCTACCACTTATTTTCTGTCTGGAAGATAATTTGCGTTTTATGCCTACATGAAATTGTCTGACTATGATATCCCAGACTTCAGCAAAGGAAGAGTATATGGAGGCCTTTTGCTTTGATGGGAGCTTTTATTGATTTTTCTGAGTGCACTTGGACAAAGGAAATTGGTGCTTTTGGCACATTGGTTCACTTACTGGAAGCCTGATATGTTCCTGTCGATCCTGATGTGTGTTGATCAGTGAAGGCAATATCCTTGATAAATATGTTGAAATTTTTTGTTCTGTTTGTGTGTGTCTGAGTAGTTGGTCATAGTTCAAGTCCAAAATATTTCATGCTCAGTTTTAATAAAACCTTTTTGAGTTTTGGTTTATGCCACTTGTCCTTTTTTATTTTTCTGTTTAGTTCTGTTTAGATATTAGTTTAATATATTAGTGCAATGTACTGGTTCTTTATCAGTAATCTTCAGACATTATCTCTGAGCATTTGAGGACTCTTGTCATAGTGCAGAAGTTCAACAGTCAGAGTCTCTTTTGACTAGTGTAGTGCCTGAGATATAGTGTTTGAAAAGCAAGTTGCTGTGTTCTCCGTTAAGGCCTGCAACAGGAGTGAGCTCTTGATCATGGTGATTTCTCAGTCAATTGCTGATTTATTGGTAATTTTTCAGTTGGTGAGGACGAGATGAGCTTGAATAACAACTCATGAAAGATTTGAGAGCATAATTGAGCTGGGGGGTGAAATGAATCTGTAAGCTGTTCTTGTGTGAGGATTTGTAAGCAGTGTTGCTAGTGTTGCATATTTATGCTTATTCATGCTGTGCAATTTTGCATTGAAGTTGTCTTTACTCTTGAAACTTCTTTCTGAATCGCTAATATTGATCTTCACTTGCACTTTTTTCTTACTTCCTTCCTTCAGTTGGATCGACTGGACGTGTCTGGCCCAGCTGTATCACCCAACGCTCTGTCCAGCAGTTCAGATGGCGGTCCTTATGGCGTAGATTCTGTGGATGGCACCCCAGACCCTCAGCGCACAAAGCAGGCCATTGCCCAGCTGCAGCAGAAGATACTTAAGCTGACCGAGCAGATCAAGATCGAGCAGACCGCACGTGACGACAATGTGGCTGAGTATCTGAAGCTGGCGAACAATGCAGACAAGCAGCAGAGTGCTCGCATCAAGCAGGTGTTTGAGAAGAAGAACCAAAAATCAGCTCAGACCATCCAGCAGCTGCAAAGAAAGTTGGAGCACTACCGTCGCAAACTGAGGGAAGTGGAGCACAATGGGATTCCACGCCAGCCCAAAGATGTACTACGGGATATGCACCAGGGCCTTAAGGATGTTGGGGCCAAGGTAGAGCTCTTTCTGCTGGCTTTATAGTGTGGGAGAATGAAAATATTGGAAACTAATATGGGTTGTTGTGGTCTGGATGTATTCAAGTAAAGTGGAATTCCTGTTTTTTAGAATGACTGTATAATGTAGTTGCTTATATGGTTTAAAAAAGAAAAAGAAAAATAATTATGTGACTGTGACACTGTGCTGCCCACTAATAAACCTAAAAGACAAAATTAACAAGTACGGAAATGTACAAATACTGAGGAAAAGACTTGTCCTATGACAACCTATGATAAAAATAAATATTTTTGCATTAATCCAATGTGAATTTGCTTTAATTACATGAAACAGAAAATCATATCAGTATCGGCTAACCGGTGTGAGATATGATAAAATGTGTCTTACTATTTCTGAGTGGTCAGGTAATTTAAAATAGACTGATCATCAACGTGTTGTGTGAAGCAGATTATTGCTTATTAAAAATTAATTTAACAAATACATTGGAACCTCTACTAACGAACGCCTATACTAACGAACTTTCCAAGATACGAATCGGGCATTTGCATATTATTTGCCTCCACCAACGAACCATGACTCTAGAAACGAACCGAGTCTCCTCCGAGCTGGCGGCTGGAAATGACCACTGACCCCAATAGACGAGTCTCCCAGCGCCCCCAGACTTGAGTGAGCTTTTAAGATTAGCACATTGTAGTTTTAGCAATTTAGCATTAGTGTAAATAGCAGACATCGAAATTCGTGCTAAGTTAAGACGTATCTACGCTTCGTCTCCCCACATTCACCACCTACTCTCCGTTATTCCCCCCACCCCCCACCTCCCGTCATACAGCCAGTGCCTGTGTTACTCCTCCAGCCAGTCGTCACGTCTTCAAGGTAGTGATGTGTAACCACTTACAACTTTATTTCTTGTTTATTACTGTTTCCACTGTATTTCTTTTTTATTTTTAGTAACGCTACATATATATTTTTTACTAATTTGAGAGTGTTGTAAACATATATCAGTGCACTTTCGGGGTGGGGGCTAGAATGCATTAATTGCTTTTCCATTATTTTAAATGGGGAAAATTGACTCGAGAAACGAACTTTTCCACTGACGAACCAGTTCATGGAACGGATCAAGTTCGTAAGTAGCGGTTCCACTGTATTTAGACGTGACTGGCATTTGATGACTAATGAAGTGTACAGTTAATTTTGGCTGTATGTTTTTATGATTTATAAATGTAATTAATTGACAGTTATTAATTGTTGTGAATTCACTTTTCTTTATCAGGTGACTGGTGGCCTTTCAAGCATCTCACAGGCCACTCACTCGGCAGCAGGCGCAGTGGTGTCCAAACCTCGAGAATTCGCCTCTCTTATCCGCAACAAGTTTGGCAGTGCAGACAACATTTCGTCTTTGAAGGACTCTCTAGATGAGCCTCAGGGTGATGAGACCATTTCAGGGGCCGGGCCATCAGGAGCCAGGGTCCTGGCATCGGGCCAGCTGCAATCCAGCCCCAAGTATGGCAGCGAGGACGATTGCTCCAGTGCCACATCAGGCTCAGCGGGGGCTAACAGCACTGCAGGGGCACCCGGAGGCCCCCCTAGCTCCAAAGGCAACACCTTGGAGCATGGCCAAAGCTCAGGCTTTGATGCGCTATTTCATGAGATCCAGGAGCTGAGAGTGAACCAGAGCAGACTGGACGAGTCATTTGATAGCCTGAAGAGTCTCTATCAGAGGGACTACACCCTCATCATGCAGGCCCTGCAGGAAGAGAGATACAGGTACACGCCCACACAGAATGCTCAAAAACTGAGAAGGCTTGTGGCACACATTTGACTAATTTATTTCAGTTCTTAAAACTTATTTTTCAAAAATTTGAGCAAGTAAATAAGAAATATCAATTCAGTGCATAAACATTAATACTCTACTGACTATAAATTAAAAAAAAAAAAGATAAAGGACGAGATCAGAAAACCTTCAGTTTGTCCTGGAGACAGAGATGGGCACTAGTCTTGTACTGAACCTGGTTTTTAAAATGCTTTATTAGTTTACTATAACATGCCTGCCATAACTAAAATTCTACATTGATGATTTGGGAGTCGACTCTTGAGGTCCTGGGATCATTCTAAGCATGTGTTTAACTGTTTTTTATGTGTTCTGACAGGTGTGAACGTCTAGAGGAGCAGTTGAATGATCTCACAGAACTCCATCAGAATGAAATTTTAAATTTGAAACAGGAGCTGGCCAGCATGGAGGAAAAAATTGCATACCAATCTTACGAAAGGGCCAGGGACATACAGGTAGTCAATTCTCTCTGTAATGGGTTGAAAAATCATTTAAGGACGAAACCCAAACTCGCATTGTGCTGTCTAAATATGTAGAATTTCTTAAAAATTTCAAATTAATTAAGCAGTATTTATACCAGACCATAAAATTAGATATTTGCAATGATTATCCACAGCTAAAAACTCATTTCACAAGAATAGCTAAAAAGTATGATTGTATTTATATCAGATTTATGTCTTAACTGTGTTAGTAAAACCTTATTGTCTATAGGAAGCACTGGAAGCCTGCCAAACAAGAATCTCCAAAATGGAGTTGCAGCAGCAACAGCAACAGGTGGTGCAGTTGGAAGGTTTGGAGAATGCCACAGCACGCACTTTACTCGGCAAACTCATCAACGTGCTGCTAGCCGTCATGGCAGTCCTGCTGGTGTTCGTCTCCACGGTGGCGAACTGCGTAGTGCCGCTTATGAAGACGCGCAGCCGCACAATGTCCACCCTGCTCCTGGTCATCGTCCTGGCCTTTCTGTGGCGGAACTGGGAGGTCTTGTCACAGTATCTGGACCATTTCCTGCTGCACCCGAGATGACCTGCAGAGGGAGATCTGCGTTGATGAAGGGACAGAAGACAAGGGCATAAAAAAGGGGCAGAGACTACCATACTGCCTCAGCTGCTCTAAGCTCACAGAGGCGTGGCTCAGTCGAGATGGATATGAAGGGAGGACTCAGACTTTATTTTTTGCTTTTTTTCCTTACCCAAGGAGTGAATTTGTTTACATTTTGATGAAGACCTTTTTTCCGCCAACAGGAGGAAATCTTAATTCTGAGTTGTTCCTTATTTTCTTTTCCTTTGTTGTTGAAAGTGATGCAAGTTGTGTTGATTGGAGTCCTTGTAATTATCTTCAGATGTATACATTTATGCAAATAACTGGGATCTTGTTTTTAAACAGGGAAATAACATCAGAGTGTTTTTGAATGCACAGGATTTAAAATCCCCCTCATCAGCATAACATTCATCACTATCACTACTCACCTTTTACCCCTTTCTAAAACAAGCATTCTGCCTTGCTTTTAGTCTAAGCCTTCCTTAACCCTTTCCTTTCTTTTTCATCACACATCTGTCTTTTTTTATGAAAATCTCTCCTTATGTTCCTGTGTTCTTTATTTCATATTCCATTATCTCTTCTGTATGATCCTTTGTTGCTGACAGGACTTCTGATGTAGTCATCACTGGATGAAGGAACAGATGAGTGGAGTTGTTGCACATGAGTTTGCAGTTTGATTAGCTGAGCCTTACTAGACTGGGCTGTGGAATCTTGGCCTGCTAAAGACCCAGGCTGCCTTGCCTCCTCATCACTAGCCCCCACGTCCCAAGCCCTCGTTCACCTGCTTTGATAGAGGCACCGCCTCAGAACTATCAACCGAATGAACATACTTGAAGAGCTAGAAAGGCTCAAAGACTCTCAGTGCTTCCGTACTGTTTCTTATAGCGACAGTGAAATAGTCCTTTTTAGTTTTTATTTTTTATTTTTTAAAACTAAATGAATAAACAGGCTGTTTTAAAAGTGATTTCTTTTTGTCCAGTGTCTGCATTTGTGTTTATCTCTAATGTAGTTGTCGCTATGTTAGTCATTTCCTTTTCTTTTTTCTTCTTGAAGGTGTCAGCAAACAGAGTGAGTCTTACTCTGCAGCCGTGGTCTAGTAAACCTCAGATTAGGTGGTACTTAACGACTGACTGCTAATTTCTAAATTTCTACATAACTAAAAGGTTAAACAAGGATTTGATGTGAAATGTTCTGATCTAGAGACACTAGAATTAACTAAATGTTTACAGTGCTGGTTATAGGAATTAGACATCAAGCACAAATAAATATTATACTTTGAGTACTGTACCTGATGAATAAGACATTGGTCTATGCTATTTCAAAAGATTTTATGAAAATATAAACTCAGAAGACAGGTGTAGTTTCAGAAGTTAAACCCTTTAGATAAATTAAACAGCTATATATTAGTTGTAGATGTTGCAACCCCTGGTTGCTATCCACATCTCTAAGGAAACAGGAGCTGTTTTGAATTTCTTTACAATAACCATTGCACCTGAAACCACATCATTTATATATTAGCCATTTAATGGCCATTATTGGAGATACTGTCACATATACCCAATTAAAGCATTCTGATTATTTTCCTTTTATGAGTATTTAAATGCCATATTTAATAACATGTCCTGTGCAACTGCTTCGTACCACTACTGTGAGAATAGTTCACCATGTAAATAATATTTGGACAAATGGCCACTGATGAAGAACTAGAAGATGTCCAGAACAAACGGCACCAGCAGATGAAGAAAGCAGTATGTAATAAGGTTGCTGTGGAGTCGATGAAAAATCTCAGGTCTAATAATACCACAGTTCTTATCTGATATAAATGTAATGAAATATAGCTAATAATATCTCATTAAAATAAGAATTTAGCAAATAAATATTTAAAAATTAATATGCAATAAAATACTTTCCTTTGGAGGCTTTTATCTCGAAGGGTGGATTTCCTTCATGGTTTAGATGGTGGGGCTATGTCCCAAATGCATTCATACTCCCTACATAGTGCATAAATAGGGTCAGGAAAAGATAAATTATTTACCATAACACTCTACTAAATGTTTTAATACATGTCGTATAGTTTATGCCTGAATATTTGCGCTTTCATATCACTCACTACTGTAGATTTTAAACCTTTATTTATTAAATTACCGTGTGCACTACGCACGGAGTAAGGTGCTATTTGGTTCTCCCCCCGAAAACTAGGAAAAGTGCAGGATGTCAGCGGGATCCTCTGAGGGTCTACAAGGAGGATTCACGGCTGAGATTTGACTGTTTATTATTATTATGCGAAGAGCTACAATTCAGGTAATATATATTTTACTTGGGAGTTTTTCTTCCTATGTCTGTCAGTTCAGTTTTTTGTGGTTAAAGTGTGTTGTGCTAAGCTAACCGGCCAAACAAACGTTAAGTTTAGCCGCCTCTACTGGCTTTACAGTCACCGGTCGTTTGTCCTCAGTCCTCTTTTTTTCTCTAGTTCTAGCCATTTCTCAGGTTTCTTCAGATTTTAAGCCCTGTCTGTTTTCGGGTTTATTTTTCGAACTCTAAGCCGGTGTCCGGTACCTGCTCGAGAGCCCTTTTGTGAGTTTCTATAGTTAGCAAAGCTAGCTACCGCTGCAAATTTGATTCAGAGTTGTTGGTATCAGTTTATTATTAAATAGGGCATAACCTAATATTTAAGGCTGGTTCAAAACATGCTTCTTGGTAGAAAACGTTAGCTATGCGTTTCAAAAGATCTCTCATGTTGCAAGGTGTTGCATAGCAGCTGAATGACAGCTGCGTTAAAGGTGCAGTAGGCAATATTTTTTCATTTTGTATTTAGTCCAAATAAACAGTAAATCTTTCTCAGCTGGGTACATGAACTATAATAATATAGAGAGGAGCTCTCTTCTTCTTTTTCTTTTTTAAACATCACCCTTGTCCCCTTTCTTAATCAGATGACACAATAATTTATAAATAAGACCTTAAAGATGGGGTAAGTGATTTTCTGCAAATCAGTCAGTGTGGGTGGGGTTAGAAAGAAATCCTATTAAAAAGTCCCACCCGATTATTTCAGCCCTTCTTCCAAAGCCACTTCCCCAATTTACATTTGAATGTACGCATAAACGCATTATTAAACACGAAGAGAGTGTTTGAATATTTGAGAATATTTGTTGTACCTACAAATAAACACAAATAAGACAGCGAGACACACCACCTTACCTCGTGTCCTGTATAAGTGTGGTGTGTGTGTGTGTGTGTGTATGTATATATATATGTATATATATATATGCGCCATTTTCCTGCGCTCAGTTGTGCTATTATGTATGTATGTAGCCGCACATGCGCAAATAAATACATGTGCAGGTCCAGCCTGTTCTTAGTTCCAAAACCAATGTTCCTGCTATTTTCTGGCTTATATACACAGCAAATCCCTTTCTTTGTGTCATCAGATCTTTAAAGGCTGCTATCACGATTTTAAGAGTATTTCGAGAAATATATAAAAAATGTTTTTTGGACTAATCCCCTACCCTATCTTTAACTGTTTTTGTATTCTGTTCTTTCCAAAGCTTTCTTGCCCAAGTCTAAAAGGATGGGAGCCCTCTTGAAAACATGGCTGAGGCAGATATTCTGGCTGGCTGCTCTTCTGGTGCTCTTGGACTACGCAGTGTCATCCTCTGAATTCAATCCGTATAAAATTCTCGGAGTGTCTAGACATACCAGTCAAGCTGAAATCAAGAAGGCGTACAAGCAGCTTGCAAGGGAGTGGTGAGTAGTAATCAAAGAATAGTGATGTCTATTGAAGTTTCTGATCAGCTAAAACACAGATTTGCAGTTCTGAGTCCAAAAATGTAACTTATGTCTGTTTTTCCATAAGCATGCACAATAACTTATGCTTTATTTTAGGCATCCAGACAAGAATAGAAATCCAGGGGCAGAAGATATGTTTATCAAGATTTCTAAGTCGTATGAGGTACATTATCATATTTTTCGCTGGTCCATATTTGTTATGAATGCAATTATCCTATGAAGATTATGGAAGGTAAATGTCTCTGCTTCACTTAACTCTCCATATTCTCTGTAGATCCTGTCAAATGAGGAGCGGAGAGCAAACTATGACCGGTTTGGTCAGACAGATGAGAACCAGCACCACGGTCAAGCACCACAGGGCTTCCGGCACTTCCATGACAACTTCTATTTTGACCAGTCCTTCTTTCATTTTACACAGTCTACTCGAGACTTCACAGACAGCAAACACCTTCTACACTACGAACATTACATGAACAAGGTGTTGCCTGATAGCTTCAAGAGGCCCTACCTGATAAAGATTACATCCGAGTGGTGTTTCACCTGCATCCACATTGAGCCGATATGGAAAGAAACGGTTCAGGACTTGGAGCTGTTAGGTGTGTGTTTTAAAACGTATTTAATGAAGGAACACCATTAGAACAGTTGTTAAATACCTATATGAAGTTTGCTGGTCACTCAAGACCTCTAATTTCTAAACATGGGATGCTGTGAAATTCATGAACTGTCAATCCTTCAGCACTATTTTGTTCCGAAATGCTCATCATGGAATGCATTGTGTTTAAATCTTTTGAAAGGCTTTTCTTGTTAGGCTCTTTATACCATGTGCTTGAAAATGTGTGTGCATGGACATGCATATAACTAATCAGACTGCAGGCTGCAACTAAATCCCATTAGATATATGTGTAAGCATGAGGAGAGTGACTAAAGCTGAGACTACTTTTCCCCCTTTCACTCTAATACTTACAGATTAGTTTTATAACCCATAATTTATAAAACTGTCTTAATATTCTTAAAAATGTTTAAACACCCTTTTATATAAACTTGTTTTTTTTTTTAGGTGTGGGGATTGGTGTAGTGGACATTGGGTATGAGAAGCGCCTGGCCAACCACCTTGGTGCCCATCGTACCCCATCCATTCTGGGACTTATTAATGGAAAAGTGACCTTCTTCCATTATGCTATATCCAGGGAGTACCTGAGGCAGTTTGTGGAAAGCCTTCTGCCACAGAAGATGGTGCAAAAGGTTAGATCTTGGTCACGCCAAAGAACACACTTTCGCTGCTGTACTGCCCAGTGGGTTTATACTCTTCTAGTCAGTGTTTGGTGTTGGGCATAGTGACCCGTTTTGGCTGATGCAGAGCA